>NC_056733.1:566832978-566945478 GCF_019279795.1 Protopterus annectens | reverse complement strand
AAGCAGTGGAACAGTCCATTATGTTTACAGTCCCCTCCATGCCTCTCAACAGTCCAGATTTTCACAGATGTTCAGATTATTTCATATTTTGGTCTGTCCCTCACAAAATATGTGGTTTTCAGACAAACCACTGAGTCTTGGAAGTCACTACATAATGACATATTTGAGTTTCTGAGTTATCCTTCAGAAAATTGATGCGAACATATCCTTGTTATTCTAGCAGCTAAGTTTATTTGAGGAGTTGGGGAAATGTTACCGGTACGGACAGCAGGCAAAAACAAATCTTTTATTTCCGCCATTGTCATTTGCTGGCGAGTTCTCGAGAATTGTACTGCCTGGAACTAGACCCAATTTTAACAGGGGGTGTTTAACAATTATTAAGGTCAGGTCACACGCTACTCTAGCACTTTGTCTTTTTTCAAAAACTCAAGCATAATCCATGTACTACAATAATAATGATAATGATTCCTTCTATACCCTTTCACCACTGACCCCTCCAAAACCCTTTCCCCAACTACCCCCACCACCTTGTCTCTGCACTTCTTACCCTTTACACATCTCCCCTTTTACATGTACATGCTCTAAGTAATATATATTTGCCATTTCTATTTTCACATTTTCTATTTACGGTTTTACCTTATATACTCACTATAACTAGGAATTGTACCACACTTAATTGTTATCCATTTTCTGATACAGTGATGTTTTCTCTGAAATTATGCTGTTTCTTTCTAGTATACTATGTTTTTTGTTATTGTACCTCTTCAAGCTGAACCTGAAAAATGTCCATCTTGATCAGCATTCTACCCCACTAAGAAATGAAACAATATCAAATTATACATCCGTCCACACACACACACACACACACACACACACACACACACACACACACACACACACACACACTTGTGCAACAAAAATCACCATTAGTTGTACTGATAACTTGTACAAAACAATATAAACATGAGATACAATGACTTATCCACACCACACTACCTCCAACCATACCTGGCCCACTTTCCACAAAGTGACACGGCTGAACTCCTGTCAATAAACATGATTGGCCAATGAAATCTACTCCTTAGTATTTATGCTAATGTGATGTCCTCTACAGTCATGAGTTTGTTTGTCTTTCAGCTTTTTCCTGGTAAGGGGTCGCCATAGCGGAACTCTGGTCCGCTAATGATTGGCAGTAGATTTTTACGAAACGCCGAGGTGCCAGCTCAACGCCCAACCTTCACTGAAGGCACGCCCATTTACACACACATATCTTTCAAACGCTACCCAACCGCGGGGAGGACATGCAGACTCCACACAGAAGGCACTCCCAAGCCACGCCGAGAATGAGTAACAAGTAAAATAATGTGCATGAATTACATGCTTCATGGGCAAGTGCAGCTCTTTGCAATAGCCAAGACTCCACCTATCAACCATGCACTTAAAGCATACTTTTCAACTGTCCAGATTTTAACTTCAGATTTTTGGTCTTTTCCTCAAATTTTGGTTTTCTGGCAAACTGCTGGCAAATCATGGAGGATGGAAGTCAAAAAATAATGACATGCTTTTGTTTCAGACTTCATACCCTTCAGAAAATTCATGCTAATGGAAAATTTGTTATTCTTTTAACTTTCTAAGTTTATAAAAGCAATTTTTAAAAAAAAGTGTCCCTATTTTTGGGCCTTTGTTCCCCCATTATTTCTGGCTTTGTCCAGGTTTCATGGTGTTACTGAAATAACTAAGTCATACCTCTATAACAGTACCGATAACACACACAGTGCCAGACACTGAGGTGCTGGTCTTACTACCGGACTGAACATATTAACCACTTTAAACCAATGCAAGGTTTTTTTTTTTTTACTATGACATAGGAAGTAAACAAAAAAGAACCATTATCGGGGAATAAAATGGAAACCCAATTTGGATCATCAAAATAACGTTAGAAACAGTTTTGAAAAAAGACAGAAACAGCTGGATATCTATGCAGACAGGTTTTGTCCGCTCAACATAAATTTGCAACAGTTCGTTCACATTCATTCAATGAAGGACACACTCTTCCTTAGTTAGTATACTGCAAGAAAACGAAGGCTCATAAGCAGAGACGGAGATTAGTTTCAGTAGCAACTTTCAACGTAAAGGAAGGGTTTGTGCAGGGTCAGACTCAAGTATGGAGGCTCAACTGACCATGCATGCAGTTTAAAAATTCTCCAGGTTGAAGGGACAGCCACCAGGCACACAGCTTTCCGAGAAAGCTATTTTGGATTAGAAGAGAATAATTTTCATGTTGGAAAGCATGGTTAGCTTTCCAACATGAACTGCAACTCCCAGTGTGGTAGAAGATCTCATAGGGAGGTCTAATCAAGACTGTACCCTTAAAAAATAAAAAAAAAAAACAGTTAAAAAAGGGCTAACAAAACACTAATAAAGCCAAAGCAATGAACTGAAAGCATTGTGAAATTAGAAAGGGCCACCCGATGGACTGGGATGGAAGAATATCTTGCTTGGATTTCTGATTCGATCTTGAGTTAATCAATGATGGATGAGATAATAGCTGAAAATGGTCTTGTCTTTTTGCCTGTGGCCTAGATAAACAGGTATACCTGTCTTTCTAAGCCTTACCAGTGTTGGGTTTCTGTGAGGAACAAAGGATTTGTACCACTCAAAAGTAGGAGGAGGAGGAGGAAGAATTACCGCCTACTGCAGGAACTGAGGAGCCACACAATTAACATGAGAGAATAACAAGGAAAGTTTTACCTGGTTGTGTGTTATAAAAGCAACTGGTATATTGTCAGCCTGAATGTTTATCATCATGTCCCAATACAGAAAGCCCTGGAAGAAATGGAAGGTAGGAACTTCCCTCATCAATAAAGTGATTATATACAGAACAGATTCAGAAGATGTCTAGACACCCTGCACTATATGCCCCACTGTACTGCCCCCCAAGGCAAATGCATCTATGGGAATTGCAGTCCTGGGAGATGGCAACAGAAATACCATCAGACGCATCTCTTGCATATCCTGGATATTCACACTTGTTTGACAAGATATTGGACTGGATATTAGCGACAAACATACCTGCAAAGTCTGATGCCAGAATGTCATGTGAAGTCTGGCATGGGCTACCATTCGGATTGCTGCTATAAAACCTTGAGCCTTGAGACACGAATGACCTGAAACATTAGACTGCAAGGATTATGACTGGTCCTCTAGCAAATGCTCTCACATATAACTTGAGTGTAAGCTGCAACTGCAGTTGATGAATGTAAAAGTACAATTGTGTACACTTATCATAAATGTAGACGTTAGAGTGTATTCACTGTTGCAGTCATCATATTTGGGTTTTCCCTGCCAGGGTAGCCCTTGGCCAGCCAGGATACCAGAGAATTAGTATTTCTGCATCAGCTGCTGTCGCCAGAAAAACCCCACCAGTGAAAAATAAATACCAATAAGTCCCTTGTAAGGAAAGAAGAACAACAAGTTAGAAAAGTAATAAAATGAGAAAAAAGAAAGGGGGGATGGGAGGGAGGGAAACCAGGGATTGCAACAGTGAATACACTAACATCTACATTTATGGTAAGTGTATACAACTGTACTATGTTCTTCATGTTTCACTGCTGCAGTCATCACATTTGGGTTGATTCCCAAAGCTGAGGAAAAGGCTGGAGGCAGTCAATGAAAGTAGGGGCTGGTCAGGATGCCCTGCAAGAGTGCAGAGGCAAACCCTGCCCTGGATTTGGAGAAGGGCAGGTGGTAATGCTTGGTAAAAGTGTGAACAGATGTCCAGGTTGCAGCCTCCAGGATATCCCTGGTGGGGACGCCTCTGAGGAAAGCTGCAGAGGTGGAGGCTGCTCTGGTGGAGTGTGTCCTGACCCCCTGGGGGGAGGCTTTCCATGCTGTTTGTAGCAGAAATGGATGCAGTGTGCTATCCATTTGGAAATGGTTTGTTTGGACATGGATTTGCCTTCTGCCCCTGTAGCAAAGCTAACCAGCAATTGATCAGACTTTCTCAAGGATTTAGTCCTGTCTAGATAGAATCTGAGCTCTCTGCGCACATCTAGAGAGTGAAGAATCCTTTCCCCCTTGTTCTGGAAATTCGGAAAAAAAGGTGGGCAAATGAATGGATTGGTTGATAGCCACACTGGACACCACCTTGGGCATGAAGGATGGGTTAGTTTCTGAGGGATACCCTGCCTGCATGGAAGATGATGAATGGTTCCACAGCCATGAGTGCCTGCAGCTCAGAGACTCTTCTGGCTGAAGTGATGGCCAGAAGAAATGCTGTCTTCCAGGAGAGAAAGTTTAGCTCTGCAGAAGAAGCTTGTTCAAAAGGGGGCAGAATGAGCTTTTCCAATACAAAGTTAAGGTCCCAAGCAGGTATTGGCGCCCTTCTGGGTGGCTTCAAGTTGCTAGCCCCTCTTAGAAACTGTTTGATCAAGGGGTGTGAGAAAAGAGGCTGCTCAGAAGGAAAATGAGCAGAAATAGCAGAGGCATGAATTTTTATAGAGGAGAAAGAGAGGCCACTGTGGTAGGTCAGGTAAGGAAATCCAGTATGAGAGGGAGGGAGGGCTGTGCTGTATTGGCTCCCTTAGCCTGGATCCAGGTCCAGAACCTTTTCCATTTATCAGCACAAGACTTTCTGGTGCTAGGATGTCTGACCTCATGGATAACATCCAGAAACTGTTTAATGAGGCTGGCAGATTGGTTCAGAGTTAGGGAATAAGCCAAGTGGCCAAACTGAGCGTCTGCAATTGGGGATGGATGAATTCCCCTTCCTACTGGGACAGGAGGTTTGGAAAATGAGGAAGATGCCATGGGGGTAGCAAGGACAGGCTGCACAACAAGGGGTACCAGTGCTGCCGGGGCCAGTCTGGAGCTATAAGAATGGTCCTTGGTTTTTCCTCCCTTATTTTGAGCAGTACCCTGGGGATGAGAGGTAGGGAAGGAAAGGCATAGGCTGATAGATTGACCCAGGGGGAAGGACAGAGCATCCAATTTCCAAGCCATGCAGTGATGCTCCCTGGTGCAGAATTTGATGAGCTGATGGTGGTGTGGGAGGCAAAGAGGTCAACCTTCGGGCTTCCCCATTTCTGAGTTATTAGGGTGAAGGTACTTCTGTTGAGTTGCCACTCGTGTGGGTCCAGATGATTTCTGCTTAATTGGTCTGCCAGAGAGTTGAGAGAGCCTGGTAGGAATTGTGCTAACAGGTGTAGTTGCATGGCAGAGGCTGTGTGCCAAAGGGTCATGGCCAGCCTGCATAGAGGGTAGGAGTGAGTCCCTCCCTGCTTGCTGATGTACCACATCACAGTAGTGTTGTCTGTTTTGATCAGGAGAGCCCCTGGAGAGAGAAGGGGCTTGAAAGCTATCAAGGCATGCTGCACAGCCATCATCTCTTTTTGACTGATGTGCAGAAGGATTTGCTGTGGGCTCCATCGGCCCTGTATGCACCCCAAGCATAGTCTGATGCGTCTATGGTGAGGGTCTGCGTGATGGGGGGGGCATTCCCTTGTTGTGGGAGCATGCTGTTGCCCACCAAAGAAAAACTTTTCTGAGGCAAGGAATTACAGGTAGAAGAGTTTCCAGATCTCGAGTATGTTGGCACCAAAGGCTCTTTAGGTACCACTGAAGTTTCCTCGTATGCAGTCTGGCATATGGAATGAGTAGTATGCAATATGCCATGAACCCCAGAGCATGTAGAATCTTCCTTACAGTTAGCTGAGGCCTGGTGGCTAGTTGAGAGAAATAGGCTGTCAGGAAAATGTGTTTCTCTGGAGTAAGGTATGCCATCTGGGAAGCTGTGTCCAGACTTCCTCCCAGGAAGATTATCCTTTGGGTAAGCACCTGTTTGGATTTCTTTTCATTGATTGTGTACCCTAGGGAGGTTAGTAGGGTCTTTACAAAGGCCAGATGCTTGAGCAGCTCCTCCAGGCTGTCTGCCTGAATAAGGTAGTCATCTAAGTATGGGTACATCTGAATATTTCTTTGTCTGCAAAAGGCAATTGCCGGAGCCAGACATTTTGTAAAAACTCTGGGAGCAGTAAATAAGCCAAAGGGAAGTGCAGAGAACTGAAAGTGCTGAGAGCCTGCCCTGAAGCGTAGGTATTCCCTGCATGATTCCCTGATAGGCCTCTTTCAGATCTAGAGTGGCTAGCCAAATGTCCTTGGAGAGCATGGGTAGCAGCTGCTGGAGGGTGAGCATTTTGAATTTTGGGATCACCAGGAAGGTGTTTAGAATGAATAGATCGAGGATGGGACACCAGGTGCCCTCTTTTCTGGGCACCAGAAAAAGTCTGGAGTAGAAACCTTGGCCTATCTGTTCTGCAGGAACATGCTCTACTGTCCTCACAGAGAGCAGGGAAATGATTTGCTTTTGAGCCTCTGCCCACTGATTTGGTGGTGAATCTGGGAACTCTTTTGGGATTGGAAGAGTGTGGAAGGAAAATGTGTAACCCTAAGACACAATGTTCAGAACCCAGTGGTCCTTGGTAATGGTGGCCCAAGGTGCTTGAGTGAAAGGAGAGTTTTCCTCCTAAGGGTAAGTGAAGGTGGGCAGAGGGAGGGGGTGGAGGAGGTGAGTCACTGTGAGTTCTTACCATAAGGGGGTGGCTTAGAACTCCCTGGTTTTGAAGTGGAGGTAGTCCACTACTTAAATCTCTGCATTCCCTGGGGCTGCTGTCTGGGTGGGGGGGGTCTGCTTCCATGGGGTATAGGCTGGGCCGGTTTACTGGGAGCAGGAAAAGACCAGTGTTTGGAGGGACAAGCAACAGCAACTGACACAGAAATACTAAGCCTCTGATATTTGGGCCGACCGAATGCGATCCTGGCATAGATAACCCAAATGTGATGACTGCAACAGTGAACACGAAGAACATCAGCTGGTTAGGACTCCGTTGTAATTCTGCAAAATTCACGTCATGATGCTAAAAAGAGTTGAATGCCACAATAAGTCTCCATTTCCACATTCTGAGCTTAAGCCCTCAGACTGATTAGAAGCCAGTCATCTAGATACAGGCATACCTTTATTCCTTACAATATCTGCTGGGCTGCTACTATAGAAATGCTATTTGGTAAACACCCTGGGGTCAAGTCTGCTGGGCTGCTACTATAGAAATGCTATTTGGTAAACACCCTGGGGTCAAGTCTGAAGGATTTTAACTGGTAATGACTAGCTCCCACTCAGAACAAGATATATTTCCTAGACTCCTTTGTGAGGTTGCCATGGAGACCGTGGCATTGGAGGTCCAAACAGCACACTCAATATCTATCTGATAAACAAGGAAGGACTGATGCTACCATGATCATGCAGAACGACCTAGCCTGAGATCCTTGGTCCTTTTTTTTAACTAAAAAGAATGTGGAATAAAACAATGATTTGTCTGCTCTTCTGACAACTTCCCTTCTTACAAGTAGCCTTTTAAGGTGTTAGAAATGAGCAAAGGAGTAAACAGTGGGACTGGCCATGTCAAGGATGGAAACTTGTATCCTTTGAACAGGAGAGCGGTGATCTACTCATCCATGGTCATGGCTTCACACTAAGACAGATGGAGACAAAAATGTCCCACAGCTGCCTCTACAGACTGTCAGGCAGGACTTCAAGGATCCTTCTGCTCTGCATTCAACAGTGGGTCATGACTACCTGAAGAATGCCAAAAACCTTTACCTTTGGAACAAAGACCTTCCCATGAGCTACCCTGGTTACTTTTCCTTTTTTTTTTTTTTAATATATATCCCATCTGGTGCTGGCTTCTCTGCATCCTAAAAAAGGAATGATGAGGCAGGTGGAACTTCACACCCACAGCAGTGAGGTTTTTATTCTCCACATTCTCAAGGGACGTCTTAACCTGTGGACCAAATATGCAGTGTCCATAAAAGTGCTCTTGGTGCTTCTCACAAACTCTTAATTGAGGCCATGGATGCCAGTGCAAAGCAATGTCAGATCCCAGGCTTGGGTGTATCTGACTAGAAGCTCCACTCCTTTGGGGATCGCAGGATGTAGACAGTGTTCCTAGGAAAGGAAGTCCATATCATGGCTTTACCTATCTGGCTTTGTGAAATCTCCAGGATGTCAAAAAATGAACAGACCATCACCTAGCAGGATTACTGGGCAAATTGACAAGTCCCCCCTGAGGAGAGATACTCGACAGTAGATAGTGCGATGCTCTGCTATATGAGCTGCATACAGTTACCAATTTTTTGCGATCACAGAGCGGGTGATGCAGGGGAAACATCCTCCTCCTCATTATAAATTTCTGTCTAGGTGCTTCTTCTTGCATGGTGCCTTCCTCTGCTCCTTTATTTTGGGGTGGGGGGGTGTAGACACAAGGAGGAAGATGCCCTTTTAAGAGCAGATGTCACACAGGGTGACTGCAAAAGAACTGGGTCCCCTCTGCCAGATGTTTTCTAAGTTGCAGAGCTGAGAGCTCAAGCAAAGGCTACTCTTGTCTTTATGGGAGTTTCAGCGCAGAGAGTTGGCACTGCATTACGAGGAACAACTGCAACAATGACTGCACTCAAATGGCATGGGCACTGACGTTGAGGGCTGACTTAATTACATCTGACTAGGCACCAAAAGAAATCAGGACTGAGAAGTTCATGACCAACATCCACACTGTCAGGCCAGTGTCAACATGACCAACATCCCACTGCTCAGCAGTGAAGCTGACAGCACCATCAGCAGCTGCACTGGCAATATCAATGCCAAAGTAACACCTGATGCTGGAAACTGCAGAAAAGACAAAATCTGTCACAGTTAATGCCAGATGGGAAAAGAAGGCTGTATCACCAAACGAACAGAGGGAAACATTCCTATTAGACTTTGAAGAAATCAGTTTAGCTGGCTGGATTAAAGGAGGTAGGTATATGGCTTCAGATGGAGTACTGGAAACCTTGATACAAATTTTTTTGCATTCGCCATTTCTGAAATGTTAGAAACCAATGGAGAGTAAAAAAAAACAACTTGAAACCTTGCCGTTTTTATGAAGGGGTGTTGAACTTGCTGACTGGGTGAAGCAGAGAAGAAAGCAGATGTTTTGTTGAATCCTTAAAATGATTATGTTGCAAAAAGTGTAACCTCAAATGCCATTTTTTTGTTTCCGAAAGTAACAAAAGAAATTTCTTACAGTTAAGGCACTTGGTGACTGCGTTGTGTGCTTCATTATTTCTCTACACCCACAGCCAAAATGGTCAGCAGATTCTTTAAATGAATGGTGACTTTTTTTCACTGACATGCAGCTAGGAATTGACTCCATCAAGAACATAATGCAATCGTATAAAAAAATGCCAATTGTATTTAAACTGCCAGTGTCACCTCTTACACAGTTTCGGATGCTTTTCTTTGGTCTGTGGTTAATCTTCACCACTAAGAACCTATGCCTGCAGTCTCATCAGAAGTACCTGAAAACCATGAAACTCTACAAGTGGTGCTACTGTAAGATGCAGGATGCTGTGGTTTAAAGCTGACGTTTTTCCCCCATGTCATACCTTGGTTGCCCGGTTAGTCTGTGTAGGATGTACAAAAAGAATTACAGCACTGCAGTTAGAACATAGCAGCAAGCAGTTCCAAGCTCAGCAGCTGCTGTTGTGTTAGCCTCCATTAGGACACAGCAATGCCACAATTAGTTAATTTACTCTTCCTCTGTACAGAACTGATACTGGATACTGCATCCCACCTCCCAATACAGTGCATCCTTTTTCATAAGTCAGTCTTTCAAAAACAAAGTTACTTAATCAGATTGTACTGCAGCAGTGGAAAAGAGGACATCTGCTGTTATGGTAAGTTTTTACGCGACTGTACTGTGCTGTCTTTCCTTATCACTGTTGAAGTATTCCTTACTAAAGGGAGAGTACAAAAGCTACTTTAAAAGACTGCAGAAGAAGTAACCAAAGAACCCTCCAAAAACATGAAGAAGGGCCCTGACAAACCAGCTCTGGCCCTGGACTTCCAACTTGTAGCGTTTAGTAAAACTATGTACCGAAGACAAAGTCACAGCATCCAAAATGGATCTTGTAATATAGACGTTGAAAAAAAAAAAAAAAGCACTAGAAGAGGCTGACCACCCTGGTAGAAAAAAAAAAAAGCACCAGAAGGGGTTGACCACCCTGGTAGAATGAGTAAAAACAAGATAAAAGCTGTTTACCATGAAAAGAATAACAAAAAGAAATGGACTTAGAAATCCAAGGGATTGTTTACTTAGAAACAGCCAAACCTAATTTTGTGGTGAGAAAAGAAATTAATTGCTCAATCTTTAGTTTTATCCAGATAATTTCAAATCTAAAATATGTAGAATCCCCTGACGAGAATTCACAGGTGAGGGAAAAAAGGGAAGGTGAATGGGTTGACTTAAAGATAAGTCACTGACCACCTTGGGCATAAAAGAAGGATTGGTGTGAAGAGAAACCCTATCTCTGTGAAAAACCAAAAAAGGGGGAACTGCCATGAAGACCTGGAGTTCAGAGACCTTCTCAGCAGAAGTAAGACCCACCAACAAAACAGTCTTTAAAGGACAGAATTGCAAAGTAGTGGAAGCTGCAGGTTTCAAAAGGAGGCAGAGTTAACTTTTCCAAAATAAAATTAAGGTCCCAAAAAGGTGAAATGGGCTGTCTCGGGAGTCTCATGTGAAGTACACCTTTTGTTTCAAACCTAGAGGAAAGAGGTGGATCCAAGGGTGAACAAGCAGAAGTTGTTGACAAATGAGCTTTAACCAATGAATATGGCAGTCCACAATTGAGCAACTCACAAAGATAATAAAAAAACAGTAGGAATACCCATTAAAAGGAGGGTCATGTTCATGCTCGTCACACCAATGATCAAATCTTTTCCAGTTAGCAACATAAGATTTTCTAATAGTAGGTTTTCTGTCCTTCTGCAAAACATGAAGCACATCCTCAGAAAACTAGTGCTGAAAATGAATCAAAATGCTATCACCCAAACCGTCAAATGTAGGGCAAGTATAAAAGCATTCAAGTTGTTTTTCACATCTGGGAAGGAAATAAAGATAAAAACACCAATTAGTATACACAGGAACACAGGCAATAATATGCATCTTAGAATGGATAACCTCAATTTTAGGTTCCATAAGGCCTGTATTTGTAATCTGTCTAATTTGAGACAACTGTTGTGGGGGGGGGGGGGTTAAACTTCATTATTTGAATATGTGCATACAGTAGATATAAAAAGTTTACACATCCCTGTTAAAATGCCATGTTTTTGCGATATTAAAAAAAAATGAGACCACAAAAATCATATCTAAACTTTTCCCACCTTTAATGTGACCTATAACCTGTACAATTCAATTGAAAAACAAACAAATCTGTTAGGGGAAAAAAATAGAAAAAATAAAAAAAAATACAATACACTATTTGCGCAAGTGTGCACACCCTTAAACTAATACTTTGTTGTGTGTGCACACCCTTAAACAAGTACTTTGTTGAAGCATCTTTTGATTTAATTACAGCATTCAGTCTTCTTGGGTTCCGTCTATCAGCATGGCACATCTTGACTTGTCAATATTTGCCCACTCTTCCTTACAAAAGTTTTCCAAATCTGTCAGATTGCGAGGGCATCTCTTGTGCACAGCCTTCTTCAGGTCACCCCACAGATTTTCTATTGGATTTAGGTCTGGGCTCTGGCTGGACCATTCTAAAACTTTAATTTTCCTCTGGTGAAGCCATTCTTTTGTTGCTTCAGATGTATGCTTGGAGTCACTGTTGTGTTGAAAGGTGAAATTCCTCTTCATCTTCAGCTTTCTAGAAGACGCTAGAAGGTTTTGAGCTAAAAGTGACTGGTACTTGGAGCTGTTCATAATTCCCTCCACCTTGACTAAAGCCCCAGTTTCAGCTGAAGATAATCAACCTCAAAGTATGATACTGCCACCACCATGCTTCACTGTGGGGATGGTGCTCTTTTGGGGATGCGAAGTGTTGTTTTTGAGCCAAATGTACCTTTTAGAATTGTGGCCAGAAAGTTCAACCTTGGTCTAATCAGACCATAACACATTTTCCCACATGCTTTGGGGAGACTTGATGTATTGTTTTGCCAATTTTAGCCAGGCCTGGATGGTTTTCTGTGTAAGAAAAGGCTTCTGTCTTGCAACCCTACCCCATAGTCCAGACATATCGGGAATACGAGAGATTGTTGTTACATGCAGTACATACCCAGTACTTGCCAGAAATTCCTGCAACTCCTTCAGTGTTGCTATAGGTCTCTTGGCAGCCTCCCTGACCAGTTTTCATCTTGTCTTTTCATCAATTTTCGAGGGATGTCCAGTTCTTTGCAACGTCACTGTTGTCCCATATTTTCTCCACTTTTTGACTGTCATTACTGTGTTAAATGGTATATCCAATGCTGTGGAATTTTTTCTTACCCTTCTCCTGACTGATACCTTTCAACAAGACCTCTTTGATGCTTTGTAAGCTCTCTGTGAACCATGGCTTTTGCTGTAGCTGGCAACTAAGTCAATGTCAGGAAAACCCTACTAGGGCAGCTGAACTTTATTTGGGGTTAAGCAGAGTCTCTTTAATTGATGGCAGGTGTGTACCCAAGAAGACTGAATGCTATAATTACATCAAAAGGTGCTTCAACAAAGTATTAGTTTAAGGGTGTGCACACACAACAAAGTATTAGTTTAAGGGTGTGCACACACAACAAAGTATTAGTTTAAGGCTGTGCACACACAACAAAGTATTAGTTTAAGGCTGTGCACACACAACAAAGTATTAGTTTAAGGCTGTGCACACACAACAAATTATTAGTTTAAGGCTGTGCACACACAACAAAGTATTAGTTTAAGGGTGTGCACACTTACGCAATCAGCGTATTGTACTTTTTTAAATTTTTTTATATTTTTTCCCCCTAACAGATTTGTTTTTCTGAATTGTACAGGTTATACGTCACATTCCAAAGACATGCATCTGGAGCATTTCTCCCCGGGCCTCCGCTGAAAACAGGCTCTGTGGAACCTAGACGGACTTTCCCGGTCAACAAATGATAAATAAAAAATAAATAAACATTAAAGGTGGGAAAAATTTTGAAATGATTTATTGTGGTCTCATTTTTTTAATATTACAAAAACCTGGCATTTTAAACAGGGGTGTGGAAACTTTTTATATCCAGTGTTGTTTTGTGCGTCTGTATTAAAATAACAGGTTAGGGGGTGTTCTGATGCTGTGTTTTTTTTTTGAGGGTTTTCATTAAAACAAAAAAGTCTTGTAAAATACATAGTTTTTAATGGAGATGAAAAAAACTATATAAAGAATCAATCTGCCAAACATCAGTGGGTGCATGTATCAAAAAGCTTCAAATAGAATGTTTATAAAAGCTGTCCTACATAATGCAAATAATTAACTCTTAAGATGGTATCACTTTATATATTCTCTTGGAATGTGAATGGTCTCACAGACATAGCTAATATAATTAAATATTTCTTTTTAAGACATGCAGAGTGTAAAAAGCAATGCTACACAGAAGACACATTTGGAAAGGACTGAGCATGTAAATTTCACAAAGCAGGGATGCCAGGATGGATATTCAGTAGAATATCAGGGACAAATTAAAACAGTAGTACTTATATTAATTGCTAGAGAAGCTCCAATAGTAATAGAAGAAGGGGCTACTAGCAAGAGATGAGGATTACACTGCCATGTATTTATATTCTACCTAAAACTGCTACTATGGAGCTTAAGAAAAAATTGTGTGATATAATCAGCTTTAGCAGGGAATATTACTTACAGGTGGGGACTAGAATTTGATCTGCAACAACAAGGATACATTTGGGGGCCTAGAAGAGAAAATGTAACAAATAAGGGTGCATTTCTGAAGAAATGTATGAAAATATTTGGCATGGAAAAAGTGAATTCAGTAGCAGGAACTCTGACCTAATCTACATTTTATTCCCAAAGGTACAATAACTGGACTAGAAATTTGACACATTCAATAACCATTTCAGGTCATTCACCAATAACCAAGATAAAAATGCAGGGTAATGATGTGAAAATGATACACTGGTGCTTCCCTACCTAGCTATTGAAAGAGAGGAATTTAAGGAATGGGTAGTGGAAATTATTCTGGAGTTATTAAAAGTAAAATAGAAAGTACTCAAGAAGTTATAGCTAATGACTAGAATAAAATGAAAGCATAGTTTAAAAACAGGGTAGAAATAAGAGACAGATACAGTTAAGAAGCAACAGGGACTGAGAAAGAAAGCATTGCAGAATTAAGGGACTCTCACAAAAGAAGAGGTGCAACTTGGAGCACTAAAGAGAAAATAAGACAGTATCTGAATAATATGCATAAGTTTAGAAAGACCATTGTTAAGCAACTGTTTTTTTTTTTTTTGAATAATAACTCCAGAGCACAAAAACTTTTAGCACAATGACTTAGACAACAGAAAGTTGAAAGACTTGTTGCCAAACGTAGGGAGCCGCCTGTAACAAAGAATAACCACCACAGGTCCTGTAGACGTATCGGAGATATTTTGGAAATTTTATAAAAAAGTTCTATAAAGCAGAGAAATGGGGAAATAAAGAAAAAGCACAAATAGGAATATTTATGGAAGCCTTAACTATGGCAAGGTTAGAGGTAGATGAGGCTCAAAATTTAATAGTTAAGATAGGAGAAGATGAAATAAAAATGATGTATAACCAATATGCAGGAAAGACTCCATGAAAAGATTGCATTCCAATGTAAGTTTGGAAGCTAAGAGGGGAAAAAGTAATAAAGATCTGGAAAGTTTTATTTACCAGTATTTTAAAAGGAGGGGACGCACCAACATTCTGGAAGAAAGCTCTGGTGGCTGTAATACCTACAAACAAGTAAAGGCTCATCAGACTGAACTTCATATATGTCCATTTCAATTTTACACTATGACTATAAGGTGTTTAGGTCTAGAACAGCTAAATCAATAGCAAAGGTGTTGCCAAAATTGATAAATATGGATCAGTGTGGTTTTGTGAAGGGGAGGCAAACATTTGACAACATTAACAGGACAATGATGATCCAGAGGGACACAGAATGTAAAAGAAATAATGTAAAAAAATACCACTGTTGTCACTGGGACTTGATGAGGAGAAAGCATTCAACAGAGTAAGCTGGGAGTAGTCCAATGGGCACATTCACATTTCCTGATGTTGTTGCATCTTTCGGCTTTTCCCGGTTAGGGGTCGCCACAGCGGAACTCCGGTCTGCTAATGACTGGCAGTAGATTTTTATGTACAGAGTTGCCAGCCCTGACGCACAAACACTTCCTGATACATAAGGTTAATTACGGGGATATACAAGGGAACTGGAGGCAAAAATCAAAGTGAGAGAGTTCCTCTAGGACACGTCTTGTCTGAACAGAGGAACCAAGTAAGACTGTCCTCTCTCCCCTTTGATTTGTATTTACAACCACTGGCAAAGAAATAAGGGACTCAAATTTGAGGATGCAATTAGTATGGTAATCAAGAACAGTTGGCTTTATTTGCAGATGACATTACTTTGTACCTGACAGAAACAGAAAAGGACATCTCAGTGGTGTGGAGTATTCTGAGATCAATTCAAGTTTTGGGAAGATATAAAATTAGTGAAGATAAAACAAATACTGTAGCTGTAAACTATGTACCTACGGGAACACTTCACATAATCGAATTATTAAAATCTCGATTTGCATATGGTCGAGACCATATGATCGAGATTTTAATAAATCGAATGTGTGTAGTGTTCCGAAATAACACTTTACTTACCTGAATACATTACGTGCACACAGAGGCAAGTATTGTTGCATGCCTTGTGTGTACGTAATGTATTTTTTGTTTCGTGGTGTTGGCAGGAAGTAAAGAAATCTCCGCTTTGCGCTTCGCATACAGCAAGATGGGAGATTTCCCATTTCCCACTGTAGCGCGATCTTGGAGTTGGTATATTTAAGTAGGGGGGGTGTGGGGGGCACAGCCCCCACATAGTGCAGGGGAAGCCCCTGCAAAGCAGCTTGTGGTTTTGCTTTAATGGTTTCCCTTCAGAAGTTCGAGTTTCCGAAACTCGAGCTTTTGGTTTCGGTTATTTGTAGTTCGAGATTTCGGAAATTCGATCTTCTGAAGTGAATCCGTACCTACACATGAATTGGTTCAGCAATACTCTTCTATGGGGAACATGACAAGCTAAAGTATTTAGGAGTATGTGTTAAAAAAGTATTCTGTTATGACAGCTAAGATTATGTGGGAAGAGACTAAGCAAAAAATACAAAAACTGTGAAACTGGAAACTCTTGTCTATGGATAGGGACAGCAGGGTACAAGTAGTGAAACGTTCTTAGTCTCTTTAATTTTATACACTGGTCAGGCATATTTTATCAACCAGAGGAGAAGCTGTGGACATTAAAGAGTTGAAGGATTTTATCTGGTAGAGAAAGAATGAAGTGGGATAAATGGATCCTCCCAATAGAAAGTACAGTTGTGTACACTTACCATAAATGTAGATGTTAGAGTGTATTCACTGTTGCAGTCATTACATTTGGGTTATCTGCTTGCAGTAGCCCTCACTAGGCCTGATTACAAAGTCTTGGGTCCTGCGTCGGTTGCTATCCCTTCTTCTGGTTACCCTCCCTCCAGCCCCCTTCTTCTTTTGGCTATACCTCTACTTTCACTTACACCAAAAAGCTTTTAGAGCATAGTATTTGATTTTTTGTTGGAGGTATAGCCTTGTATTTATAGATTTGATTGCTTCCCATTAGGGGGGGCACCTGACATCTGGGGCAAGAAAAACTGATGTAATGGCGTCGGCTGCATGTTTTATACCCCTGACAACCTGACGTCATGGAAGAAGTAGGGACAGCAATCGATGGCAGGACCCAAGACTTTGTTAATCAGGCCGACTGAGGGCTACTGCAAGCAGATAACCCAAATGTAATGACTGCAACAGTGAAACACGAAGAACATCAAGGTTGTTTGGGATTACCCGATTTGAAGGGATATTTTAGAGCAACACAGTTGAGCCTCTCATGCATAACACAAGCAGAAACCTCAAAATAGAAAGGGATGATGATAAAGCGGGGGGGGGGTATTCAAGAAATAAGGAGATCCTTAAGGAAAAGTCATACAAAATATTACAATCATAAAGTAACAAAAAGAAAACTAAGAATTAAGCCAACACAGGAACAGAGAAAAAAAGAGATTCTGCCAATAGGGATAACTACAATTAGGATTATGGAGAATAGGCAAGAGGAAGCTGGAATTTAGTGGAGGAAGATGCCAAAGGAACCAAGGTATTGGGAAGAAATAACTAGAGAGGGAAAGGTAGCAGAATGGAAGAGAGGCCAAGAAGACATTTGGACTGTATGCTAGAAACGACCTTCCCTATCAAGGATTGATCTGAAAATACAGGCAAAGAGAAAGAGACAAGGAATCCTATGAGAAAGACCTGCTCTAGCTGTGTTTTAAGATCAATACAGAATAGAAGCTGCTGTTAAAATGGTACAATTAGCGGAGCATGCAAGTACTGCACGACAACTTTAACAGAGGTCGGAAAAAGTTGGGAAGAAAGATTACATAAGCAATTCAGAAAGAAACAATAGGAGGACATATGTACGGCTACCAAATATGCAGCAAAGTCCAGAAGATTCAGGATTTTTGCTTGGAAGTGTTTGACTATCTACTTTTATATCCCAAGCAGACTCTAAATAATATTTCCTCAGGTAGAAGGCAAATGTTGGAGGTGTGATGGAGAAGAAAGAGGTACCTGGAAGCATATGTCTTCTGAGTGCAGTGAGTTTGCCTATAGAGTACTCTGCCAGAAATACTAGCCCAGCAAAGAGGTGTAGCTAAGGAAATTGTTTTCTGGAGCAGAGATACAGGATCTGAATTGTCTAGGCAAATGCCTCGTTAAAAAACAAAATGGAAATCAAAGTCTAAACCAACCACACTTGAAATAGTGATTACTGTAACAGAGATAAAAGAACAGGACATGGGATATTTACGAAATAGTAGGAACAAATTGCATAGAAAAACTGGTAATTCTGGGACCAATACATGCAGAAAAGTGTTTTGAAAAAGGAATGCGGTTTAAGAAAAGGAAGGAATTTAATTTATGTAATGCTGGAATAATTATATTGTATGGAAGAACATACGCGATGTGCAATTGCCTGTATATGTGAACTTGTTAATACAGTTTGTTTACTTTTACATAAATGTGAGATTGCCTAGAGATTGCCAGAGAATAGTTGGAGTTTTTTGAATCTGTCCATATAGGACAAGTGTTTAAGGCCTAGGATCATCTTTGTGAGGTACTTTTGTGGCCTCTCCAGTTGTTGTAGGTGTCTAGTAAGGTACATGCCAAATGGGGCATTGTACTCTATGACTGGCCTAATGAGGGAAGAGTACAGGGAGACATTGAACTCTTTCTTCCTGGATGCAAAACCCTTAGTAATGAGATGTGCCACAAAGAAGGACTTTCTGTCCACAGTGGCAATGTGGAGGCCAAAAGAGAGGTTGCTGTCAACCTGTGTTCCTAGATCTCTTATAACGCCTTCTGTGTTCAGTGGACTATCATCGATGTGGTAATTCATGGGAACTGGGTTTTTCCCCAAAGGGGATGACGACATTTTGGCATTGAGCATAAGGCCATGGTTTTGACACCAGTTGTTGGTCTCAAGTGAGGCCTTTTTATAATGTCAACATCACTTGGGGAGTTAATTATGGGAGAAAAAAGCACCAAAAGGTAAACTGTTGAAACAAAAAAAAACACCGTAGCAGGCTCCAAACCTTTTGTATAATCCAGGATATATGAAATAACTGTTGAAATATCACAGCGCAAACAATTCCACAAGAAGTTCAGGCTCCAAACCTTTTTTAATAGTCCAGGATATATGAAAAAACTGTTAAAATGCCACAGCATAAACAATTCCACAAGAAGTTAATCGCTTTCACTTAGAATGTTCTGATGAAGCTTGGGATAGACCTATCAGCCACTTTTAAACAAATTCAAAATTTGTCAGCCAATAGCAACATATCATGTATAATTAATTAAATAAATTAATTTCCCTGCATTACTTAAAGCCACAGTAAAATATATGCTGTAGTAAACCCTTGTGTTAAAACAGTAGCAACCAAAATGAATACACACATTCTAGTTGCCATAATAAAATAATGTGGTCATGGATCCTTGTTTTAAAATAACAAACAAAATGAATGCATATACTCTTTCCTTTTCTAAAGTTTAGCTACCCTTAATTTAAGGACACTTAATAATAACATGATCATTCAGTCCGGGTTTTTTAGTGTGATAACGAAGTTTTTGAAGTCATTGATGAACACACTTCTACCCCTTTTGATGGAGACCCTTTAGAAAATACACCCCCGGGCCCTAGGGGAAGTGAAAGAATAGCAGACAAATAGAGAAACAACAACCATTGGCAGTACAGAAATACATACAACAGGGGGAGGGGTGAATTTGAAAGGGGAAACTTTCAAAAACCCTTCCACAAGAACAGTCAATGGAATTAGTGACAGGACAGATAGAAAACAATGAGATTGCACTGGGGACATACAATAAAGTGGTGAATATTAAAGATAATTTTCATATATTTAAAATTACACAGATTTAACTGTAGATGAAACTTTTTTTCAGTTATTCACTAAGGGATTTCAATATGTCCCCACCAGACTCTTGAGCAAAGTAAATTCTCTCGCCGAATTGAAATTATTAATGAGAAAGTTGCATTTAAAATGTTTATTTAAGAACACAACGGGACAAGCCAATAATCTGGCTAGGAAAAGTACTTACAACCCCCCTTTAAAAGTTTTTGAAGAGCTGGTAGAAAATGAGATAAGGAAGCTGAACAATAGACCAACAGCTGTGACTAATGTTTTGGAAAGTGACAGAAGAGTGGTTGAAATGCTGAAAAATAGAGGTTGCAGAGTAATGAAACCTGACAAAGGGGGTGGGGTGGTACTAATGGATGTCACCGATTATGAGACTAGGATGTTGGAAATTTTAAATGATGAACGCAAATACAGTATTGTTTCTAGAAATGAAGTCTTTATAGCCTATCCTAAGGTGGACTACTTTATCAATGATCATTTTTTTCAGGGTACTATAGATAAAAACTTATTAGACTATTTAACAGTAACTAGGCTGAAGATCCCAGTAGTGTTTGGAATCCCAAAGACACACAAAAATGTGGAGAAGCCACCTTTTAGACCAACAGTGGCAGGAGCGGGCTCCAAACTTGAATCCTTGACTAAATATGTAGACACAATGTTGAAAAGTTATGCAACATCTTTAAAACATATTTCAAAGGACTCCTGGGATTTTTTTTAAGTAAAGTCTCCTATGATAAATATGAAGCTGAAGTATGTATGGTGACTATTGATATGACAGAACTATTCCCCAGCATCCCTTATTTTAAGGGGATGGAATGGTTTCAGGACCTTTGGATTGAAATAAGTTATTTGACTAATGAACAGAGGAACTTGTTAACTGAATTTATGGAATTAATACTGAAAAATAATTTCATGTGTTTCGCAGGAGAATATTATAAACAAGAGAAAGGTATTGCTATGGGGGCCCCATGTGCCCCCCTGTATGCAAACCTGGTTTTATATTATTGGGAGCGGAAGTTCATTTTTGAAACCCCTTGGAACAATTATATTTCCTTATACACCAGATTTTTAGACGAGATTTGTCTTTTCCGGAAGGGGGAAGGGGACGGAAACCCAGTTAAATCAATTTTTGGAATACATTAGTACTACAACTTCCTTTTTGAAATTTACTTGGCACACCTCACAAGAATTCAGTAATTATTTAGATGTGACCATATATAAGGTTAGGAAAGAGAAGAAATTCCATTCCAAGATTTTCCAAAAACCCACACACTCGGACTCCTATCTACATTTTGAGAGTGAGCACCCCATAGTCTAAAAAAGAGTATTATCAAGGGGCAATTAATTAGGGTGTCAAGGATGTGGAGTGAGGTTCGGGTTTTCTTAGAGGAAATGAAGGTGATGAAGGGGTTCTTCTCAGAGAGAAGGTACCCCGAGAATTTGGTTAATCAATTGATGAAAGAAGTGAACCAAGGAAGGAAAGGAAAATATGACCCAGTTTTGGGGAAAACTTTACCACAAAGTAATCATAATATGGAAAATAAAGGGCTGAATTATGAAATGGCATTTACACACACACACACACACACACACACACACACACACACACACACACACACACACACACACACACACACACACTTTATTCCAGTGAAATTGAGAACAGCATTAGGAAGTACTGGAAACTTTTGGTTATAAATAGCGAAACCAGCAAAATTATTCCATCAGTACCAACATTTATTAAAAAGAGAGATATGAATTTAAAGGAAATGTGGGAAAACCACAACAGTGATAAAAGTACATTTAGACCCCACAAGAAAGGGGGAACTACAAGTGTGGTTTTTGTCAACAATGTAGTAACATTCTAGAGCAGGAAAGTATTAGTATACCATCCAGAAAGTTTAAAATGAAATTTAAGGAGCATTTTAATTGCAATAGCAAAGGGGTTGTGTACATCAGCGTCTGTCAGACATGCCTTAGCTTTTATATAGACAAGACAGAGAGACCACTGAAAAGAAGAATATATGAACACTTCCATGAGATCTCCCAGAAAAAGAGATACAAATGCCTTATTCAGACACAAGAAAGACTAAGAATTGTATTTTCAAGTTCTCGGTACTTGAACAAGTGAAACCAGATAAAAGGGGTGGACTGTGGGAAGCCCTTTTAGAATACAAAGAATTATACTGGCAGTTTAGGCTGGATTCAACTAAAAAAAACGGGGCTGATTGATCATGTTAGTATTAACAGTGTCCTTAAATTAAGGGCAGCTAAACTTTAGAAAAGGAAAGAGTATATGCATTCATTTTGTTTGTTATTGTTTTAAAACAAGGATTCATGACAGCATGTATTTTATTATGGCAGCTAGAATATGTGTATTCATTTTGGTTGCTAAATAATGCAGGGGAATTAATTTAATTAATTATGCATAAGATGTTACTATTGGCTGACGATTTTTGAATTTGTTTAAAAGTGGCTGATTGTGGAATTGTTTGTGCTGTGATATTTCAGTTATTTCATATATCCTGGATTATAAAAAAGGTTTGGAGCCTGCCATGGTGTTTTTTTGTTTCAACAGTTAATTATGGCACCCAACTTGCAATCGTCTGTGAACTTTGTCAGCCAGAGTCCCTTCGTGTTGGCCTGGACTTCAGAGAAGTAGATATCAAACAGGAGAGGACCCAGGATCGAACCCTGTGGGACTACACTCGTGACTAATCGGCAGTCTGACTTGGAGTCAGCTACTTTCACACTGTGGGTTCTGTGAGCCAGTTTGCAACCCACCTAGTGATATAGGGGTTGATACCTAGCTTAGTGAATTTTTCTATGATTCCTGAGTGGGGAATGGTATCAAAGGCCTTGGCCAGATCAAGGTAGGCTGTATGAACCACCTTGGCTTCATCCACAGCTCTGGTGACTGACAAAGTCGTTGATCAGGCATAATCTACACTTCACAAAACCAAACTGTGTAGGATCCAGAGTTTGGAGATTTTCTATATCCTTGTTTATTAGGTTCATAATGATGCGTTCCATAGCTTTGCATATCATACTCGTCAGGCTAATGGGGCGATAGTTTCCAGGGTCTGTAGTCGCTCCACCTTTGTGGAGAGGGATGACTGTAGCAGTGCGCCATTCAGTAGGGACAAAGCCTTAGGTGAGGCTTTGACTGAACAGGGCACATAGATGAGGTTCCAGTTCACTCTGTAGTTCATGTAGAACACAGCCAGGTATATTGTCAGGTTCCACTGAAGCTGTATTCTTGGCCTTGGACAGTGCTGTTTTAACCTGTGCAGCAGTAATACTGGGTTCCTGGCAATCTACTGGTATTGCGATTGGTTCTTTGGTGGGGGAGAGAGGGGTAATGTTAGCTGAATCTGTCGGCCAGTATATTGGCAATATCTGTTGACTCTGTATAGAAGATGCCATTATGCAATAGCTCCGAGCAAATCTGGGTATTGCAGTGGAGATCCTTTACATAACTATAGGCGGCCTTGCGGTTGTCTTTACTATTTGCTGCAATTCTGTTTTCATAGCTAGCTTTAGAGGATTTGATGGACCTCAACTTTTTGTTGAGGCTGATAAGGGAGTTTTTCCATTCTTGGGACTTCACCTTATTCCGCATCAGTTTCCTCCTTCTGTTGTTGAGTTTGTTTATAGCAGGGGACTACCAAATTGGCTTCCATTTTTTGGAGGAGAGCGTCTTGGTTCTATTGGGTATGGTGAGATCCATGCACTTGTGTACGTGTTCGTACAGGGCATTAGTGTATGATTTGGCGGTCATGCAGCTGTTCTCCAATTGCATGGGTGCCATGAAGTTAGCCACCTCTGTTTTTAGGATCACAAAGTTAGCTTTGGAGAAGTTTTTCGTGGTGGTTAACTTTGCAGGGGGGTGGATTTCCAAGGTGATTAGTCTCTGGTTGGATCTAACCAGGAAGGAGTTGACTATTGGTATAGAGCAATGGTCGCCCATGTTAGTAATGACCAGGTCGAGGATGTTGCTACCTCTAGTGGGGGTAAGAACGAGCTGGTCCAGGTTATTGGAATTAATGAATTCCAGGAAATGTTGGGCAAGTGAATTGGTACATGAGTAGTTTTCCCAGTTAATGGAAGGGTAGTTGAAGTCGCCCAATATGAGAGTGTTGGGATGGACCCTAATATTTTCCAGGATGCTTAGGAACATGGAGTGCGAGTCTTGGGACATGGTTGGGGAACTATAGCAGACTATGACCTGAATCGCTGTCTTACCCAATGTTAGCTGCACCTGAAGCATCTCTGATGTGTTATGTTGGGCTACCAGTCTGGAGCTGTGCGCATCCTTTATAAATATGGAAACAATACTGTCTTTGGAGCTTCGGTCCAATTTCTGGGGCTGAAAAGTGTGGAATGAGTTATAGCGTAGTAGTGCAGGGCTGCTTTCTGCTGCCTTGAACCAGTTCTCTGTTACAGCAGAAATGTCGATGTTCTTCATTTTAAGGAGTGCTTCGAGTGAGTGCATTTTGAGATTTAGACTTCTAGCGTTGAGCAGCATGACCCTTTGTTTGTAGCTGTTACGGTGGTTATCATCAAGAGGATCATTCAGTAATGGCTCATTCTATGGTCACATCTTGTCTCAAGTATTGAAATTCTTTCTACCTAGAACTCCTGGACACAGAAACGGACAGAAGCTAGTGCAAAACTCTATTGACAGGTCACTTACTGCTGCCTCTCATTACCACCATATTAAGCCTACACTGCAGAGTTTACACTAGCTGTGTTCCAAACTTGTATGTTCTATTGAAATATAAATTGGTTTCCACCTAGACTAGTCAGCTTAAAGAACAATACTACCATTCCTGGGCACTATACTCTGCCTTCCAGAGACTGCTGGTGGCCCTTCAAGTGTGGATGGAGACTTTTGGGTTTCTATTCCTGTGTATACAGAGCTCACCCTTATGGAGCCAACTACTATGGCTGCTAGTGTCCTACATTGGCCTATTAACGCAGAGCCCTTAAAACATTCCTATGATTGCGTGTTCAGTGACAGTGCCTGAACAATCGGTTCTCAGATTTATTTAATAACTGGTATAAAATATATATCATATTCATTGTAACACTACTTCCTTTTATTTATCAAGCTTATTATCCTTACTAGAATAGGGGTTTAATTGTATTCAACATCTTACTTTTTATAACTTGTTTTTATATAGAATTGTTTTATTGCTTATTTAATATGCAACTTTTACATGTTTTTGGATTTGCTAATGGTGCTTTAAAGCACCAAAAAATAAATAAATAAATAAAGTTGAAGAACACATCAAGTGATGAGTGACTGCTGCTTAAATGAGACTGGTCACAACCATCTATATATGTGATTAAGGGAGGACACAACTAGGAATCCAGATGGTCAATTATATCTCAGTTTCCCTTTCTGAATTATAACCACTGGCATAATACTGAATACAGAAAAGAGAAATGCAAGCTAGATGTCAGAGCAGTCACTTCCTTATAAGTGTAGCAGTAGTCTACAGTGACAGTGGAAATAGCAACCAAACACATTATATGGCATGAATTAACAATATGCATCGTTCTACTGATGGAGCCTGGCCTCAACTTACTTTGTTGTGCACCTTCAAATGGATGCCGGACAGACTCCATTCTAGACACTGATCAGAGTGTTGACAGAGGTGGGTTCAGAGGTCAGGCAAGATAGCAAATCTGATGACGAGCTTTTTGCTGCAGCTCTGGGTTTGATTTCCCTCAGATTCCTCACCTATTAGGCAAATAAGTCGTTTTCTCAAACAAGTCATCCCAGGTGACCAGTGAAGAGAGGAGTTTGTGCCTGATGAGTTTTAACAAGGTAATAACTGAATACACTGAGCAGCATCACTGTCACACAGCACATTCATAACGTGTCTTGATTTTCTTCAATCAGTACTGCATATTAATAATGCTATGTCATATGCTTCAAAGGTCCTTGCTCTATACTGTGGAAGCTTTAATTTATAAGCTACTGCAAGGCACACCACCATAACATGATTAAGGGTTACATAAAATCATTTGCACAGGTGAATAACTCTGTAGCAAAGGGTTAGAAAACCTGCAAGTCTCACAGTGTTCTCAAGAGTAATTTGATGGTATTCAAGGGACTGTTAGAAATTAAAAGAAGGGCACTTGACATGCAACTAACAGTCAAGTGTTGGAACTATACAGTTCCACAACGAGGGACCTTTGTTCAACCTACAAACACTTCAAAAACCTCCCAAACTGTTGTGAATTATACTAGCAGGTCACATATGTAGTTATTGTTGCCTACATGTGGTTTGGGCTCAGCTTAATAAATTTAAATACAGTTTATAATTCTGAGTGCACTTGCTGTAACGAGCAACATTCCATGGTGTTCAGAAAACCAAGTTAATATTTCCTTCATAGATTTTGCTGTATACTGTTGAGACTTAACTCCTGTGTACTTAAAATAAGCAGAAAAAAGAAAATACATTACATAGGTATGTGTTTGGAGATGGTAACTCCATTTTGTGAAACTTTAGAATTTAGTGCAATAGTACACGACAAAATGCTAGTGTTTCCTGGAAAGTTTAAACCGGCATTCTTTGTACCACTGATGATGCTAACGTATCACAGCTAATGGAAACGACAGGGGATATGTTAAAGTATCTAGTGTCTGTCTGGTCAGATCCTGCATGAGTCACAACTGATATGAGGAAAGCAGAACAAGCTCAAGTCAAGTAAGGACTGTGTGTGTGTGTGTGTGTGTGTGTGTGTGTGTGTGTGTGTGTGTGTGTGTGTGTGTGTGTGTGTCTCAGGAGGAGGGTGGGGAAGTACAATAACTAACGGAGGAATTCCATGTCCAGCAAGGCCTACTTCAACTTCCAATACAAAAATAATTATCTATTTATGTTTGTTTGGGATACTACACTAATCGCAATAAACCATTTGCAGGTACAGACTGGGCATGTACACTCACTGACAGTCTTCTGGACACCCACACAGCTGTGTTTCCAACAAATTTATGGATAAAGCATTTTAAAAAAGGGTAAAAAAGCCATATATTTACTTGCTGAATGATTGCTGGCCATATGGTTACACTCATTAACCTACAATCTAGAAGAGACAAAGATGTGACCCCGCAGTTAAATGGAAAATTATGCGCAGTGCATGCAGTTTAAATCCAAGTAAAAACAGTATGAAATAAGGTCACTAAAAAATCACGACATGCATTGAAGGTGGACTGCAGCAACATTAAAGGTGTAGTTCCACAAAATGGAAAAGAATAAGTCTGAATAGTCCAAACACTAAAATATATACATTTTATTTTTTTGAGGGATGCAGTCAGTTGCACCATGTACAACACATATTTGCTAACAAATGTAAGTGAAAACATGCCACATGGTGAAATTTCCTTTCATCAGTGTAGTGGAAGAGCACTAAATAGATGAAATACAATTAAAAGCATGGAAGTTAAACCATAATTTCATGCTCAGAACTGTGTTTGCATTCAGCAGAAACACTTTAAAGTTCTCCATATTTATATAACAATTATTTCAAGTACAGCAAGTACTTGTTTTTGGACTGGAAATAAAGTTTGCGTTGTCAAAAATGAGAGTTTGGATTTTCATACTAAAAGTTTGTTCCAGATATAAAAATGATAACCTTCGCTTCTTCCAGGGTACAACACATAAATTACTAAGCTATCAAGCTTATGAAAAAAACATCCAAAACAGTCTCCAAATTAACTGCTGGTATATGACCAAGTTCTTAGACATGTTACACATTACGTAGCACTAGTACTGCACTTTATAGGAAAAGCCCCAACAAGATTCATTAAAGTAAGTCTAAATCCAAACTATATTACTGGGCAGTGGGCAACAAGTCAGCCTGAGTTTTGTATGCACCTTTACAAACGGGCTCTCTAAATGCATTCTCAAGTAGTTTGCTCTCCTGAATGACCTACCCGCCTGACTAAGTCATGCTGGGCTCCGTTTTGGGATGTTTACCTTGTATGTGCTGCCCCTGTGAGTACTTAATCTGCTAAGCAGACAGCATGCAGTTGGCCCTCATTTTTCTCTCTCTCTCTCTCTCTCTGAAGTGTGCCATTGTGAATTCCCTATGGCTAATGTGAACTTATCCGTCCCTAGATTCGTTCACACTTGTATGTTTACATGCTTTAAATGTGTTCACTATGGCTATCTAGGTCACACGAGGTTTGAAACTGTCCAGCCTTGAACCTATGTCGTAATTAGGAGCCGCATCTAATATGCACGCAACACATAGATGTACAGTGGATGACACACACAATTAGGAGTACAGTGGATACCTGAATTCACAGGATCCAGCTTTCACAGTCAGAACACTTGATGGTGACAGACATACCTCTCAATCTTTTAGCACAAGAATTACGATAAAGCCAAACATAATGGTGGGACAAAGGATCAAAATAAGGGACAGACTTTAAAAATCGCTCTTACAAAGTTGATACAATAACAGGTTTTACATTAGCAAGCATTTTCTCATTGTATGAAGTCTGAAACTGTGTCTGGCATTATTTAGTAATTGCAATCCTGTAATATTTGCTAGAAAGCCACACCTTTCATAAGGAGCAGATAAAAAATAAAGCAAAAAATCTGTACATTCTGCAAAAACTGTGGAGAGATATAGTGAGTTACGACTGCAGCATTGTACAGGCTTAAACTGTTACCTTTGTTGCTTTATCAAGACTCTGCTATAAACATTCCTGAAGGGAGACTAATTCACCATACTATGAGACTCCACACCCACACTCCCTCAAAAATAAAAATGACAACACTTGCTAATGTAAAGAGATGTTGCAGAGATACCAATATAAAATGGATACACTTTATTGCATTGTAAGGATGATGTCCTACATGGGGCTATTTTACTCCCAAATTTAATGTATTTTTTTAATGGGAAAGACGCAAGAACTTTACTGCAGCTTGATGGAGATGTATTGTGCAACCATGGCCAAAGGCAAAAAAGGATCACAGGTCAATGAATAGACTCTCTAATCAAGCACTAGCCTGACAGCACTGATGCTGGATTCCCAAAAGGAAAGATCAAAACTAGGCAGCAGGAAGAGACCACTGTCACTAGAGATTTTGTGGGTTAAATGTTTTAAATTCTCTATCCCCAATGGAGGGCTCCAGAAGCAGACAACATTACAAAGATGCCAGCAGAGACATATGAAATGGAGCTAAAAGCTTCTAGCAGGCTGGAAAATAGGGTGCTCACAGTTCCTTCTCCTATCTCGAAATGAGGGAAGGGAACCAGCATCCCTCCGAATGATGAGGCTACAGTAAAAGCTTGTTGTCAATCTATACGTCACAACCACACCTACAGCTGTTCACAAAATATGGAGCCATTGGTATGAAACAGAGTATGGGCGTAGTACAGAAATGCATCATTAAAACAGACAACTCCAAACACTAAAAATCAAATTAAAAAAAAAAAAGTCAAATCCCATTTCCGCTGTATTTAATGAACAGAAAAGCACCCACTACCTCCATAACCATTTCAGGTTCTGTAAAGAACACCAAACTCTCCAAACACATTAAGAACTGTGAGGTCACCAAGTCACTAAAGAAAGGGTATGGCAACATAAGACAGCAGCAGTAATGGATGTTTGAATAGACCTCATCACAAAATGCATTTTTTTTTGGGGGGGGGGGCTGTAAAAGAGTTCCATGATCCTCATAACTCTTCTCTGTTAACTTTCCTTTTGGTCAGTCCTTACGAAGTACATCAGCTATGAAACAACATCAATATTGTTAACAAAAAGAGTATATCACTTTTTTTTCAATAAAAGTGGTATAGAAGTGATGGGCTGACTTTGGTACTGTGATTTTAAGGGTTTGACTGTTTAGCAATACATCATACACTATGGTGGGAGTAATGCAGGGTTCCTTGGGGTTGATGTGTTCTGGGCAAGGAGGGAAAGCCAAAATCAGCATAAGCAGTCATTGGTACATCCGCACTGCCACAGACGTAACATATTGCACAAAAATGTTACTTAAGTCTTATTTTTTTATGTAATGTCATCAAATAAAACTTTTTTCTGTCTCTATGCTGATTTAAGTCTCCAGGGGCATCTCAGCAATATGCTGCACATGGTGCTCTCATGTACTTGACAACACTTGTACAACAGCTTAGGGCACACACCTACAGACAATTTGGGACCTTGCAAAGACACCTTCTGCTTGTCTTTGTGCTGTGGGAAGAAATTACAAGCCGCAGTAAAACCCCACAAAGAAACAGCAGAAATACTCAAACTCTGCAAAAGAGGCACTCATTCATGCATCCACTTATTTTCAAAAAGGGGTATACATTTTAATTCAGCTGTATACATCGGTGTTCTACTACAGCTATACCATCTTCAGTACCACACAGTGCAGCCAGTGAAGAGATAAGTTTCAGAATATTCAAGCGATGAAAGTTCCAGAACTTTTAACCACCTCTTTAAGCAAGTACTCTACAAAACACATCATGTTACATCTAGCTGCATTTTAAACTTTCACACTAAACCTATTTATATAAAAAAAATACAAGAAAAATTGGTAAAGGGAATCCTACAGAAAAGGAAATGAAGCCTAACAAACGTATTTCATTTATTCATATTTGATTAAAGGGAAAGGCAGACTGAATAGAAGTCTATTTTCTGTGGAGACCTGCGGAGAAAAGCTCCAAACTTCTACAAAACATTTTACCATCTTCAAAAATAAAGCAAAAATATCTGCAGTCAAAATAATTATATCAAATTACATAATATAAAAACATTGGTTAAGAACTGATATAAGTTACACGACAATCATTTAATATTTAGAGAAATTTTAGTTTGCAGAGAAATTAAAGGCAAGTTAGTCCAAGTCAAAACAGGAACTGCACTATGAAGCAAGGGAAAAACAGCCTGATGGTATATTTAGAGAGAAAGTCAGGGAAGATGATTTGATTGGAGGATGAAGAGGTTAGTGAAGAAGGGAGAGTAAGGAGATGTGAGTAATGAAAAGGTACTTATTCACATTTAGGGATATAGTTTATCCTGGTTTTGAGCAAGAACAGAGCCCAATTTTAGCTAGGAAACCTTTCAGAATGATTGTGAAAGATGGACGGAAGGGTATGGACCTGACGGATACAGGTAAGGAGTTTCAGGCTTTAGCAACCTTGTACAACTAGGGACAATGCCCAGCAGATATGATAGGTTTGTAGACCGACAGGAACTATTGGTCACTGGATCACAATGACCAAATGGGACATAGTTGTGTAGAATATTTTTTAGTGCTGGACAGGCAGATGGATGCTGGCTAATTTTATACATTGTAAGAAGCTGTCTATATGTTAGTTGATGAGGCAGTTCTAATCAATTTAGGCTTTTAGCGCTATACAGTGGTGGGTTCTGAAAGGGGCATTTGCTGCAAATCTAGCAACTTTGTTATAGCATAGTTAAGTTTTAAATTTAAGTTCTCAAACAGAAGAATGCCCCTTAGACTACTTGATATTTTGAAGGAAGGCTCATTACTAGGCATACACATCCCCCTTCAAAATTGTCCAGCATCATAGAAAATGCTGCAATGTTCCAGGAATTTTACATACCTCTGCAACATACCAGACTTTTCTCTACATTTTTCCACATTAGAGAGAGAAAAAAATACAATGCACATACTCATATGACTAAAGCATGCAATCTTCTGTCCATACAACATACATGAATGGAAACGTTTACAAACAGAAGGTTCTAGACATGGTGCTTCTGGCATTAATGCAGCTCACTAAAACAGAGGTTAATTATAGAGGCTAAACAAAATATGATCCCAAAGTTAAATAAACATTTCACATACATACATACACGCTCATATACGTACACACACACACAAAATATATGAAGAAAAATGTAACTAGACATTATTGAATGTAATTAGTAGAAGACAAAATGTGATGCAGATAAATTTCTTTTTTCTTTAAGATATTTCCTTTACTTTTAATTTTTCTGTTGTAGTATGATAAAGCTTAGTACAAAACTGTGCTATGGAACTCATGTCTGCAGGAGGATAGAATAAATCCACTGCACTCTCTCTATAAGGTCTCCAGACAAGCCACACTATAGTTCAGTGTTCATTTCTGGACACTTCAAGTAGTGAGAAGTGAATCTGTTAAGAGAAAGTATAAGAGCAAATGCTACCATGGCAAAAAGCTTGGAAGGACATATGATGAAAACAAACAGCTAGGGAAGTATTCCCAAATGGAAAGAACATAAAAGAGAATACAGCTGAAAAAGTCAGTACAAGGATGGAGACAGCATGGTATCCAAGTAAAGAGCACAAGCTTCAGCTAAGACATGGGAAAATATCTTGTTTCACAGAAAGGGTATCAGTCATGTGAAATCAACTTCCAGCTTGAGCTGTAAGCAGCAAACTGATGGAGACTTTTAAGAAAGTGGTCTAAAGGGGTGCCAAGTGTAACAATTAGGCAGATTACCTTTAAGCATTTTTAAATTACATTAAAAGGAAATACATTTGTAAACATGTTTAAAATTTTCTTGCAACCTAAAACTGCTATCTCCTATAGCAGAAAGCCTACAGACATGCATTAGGACATAATGCTTTGTCTAATGCTTTCTAGTGGAGACCAGAGAGTGAACACTGGAGGATTCCTGGGGGGGGGGGGGCTTTGAAGCCAAAGTAACTTGTAGAAGCTTATGACGAAACTCTTGCAGTGAATAATGACATGCCCATCCCTTGGGCTGTGCATGGCATGAACAGGGAACTGTTGGTATTAAAAGTAAAACCCTGATGGCTACCTGGATGATTTTTCATGCTGCAGATGCCCCCCCTCCCCCCACCATGAAGGGGAACAAACAGGTACACAGTAGCAGTGGCTCCATGTGGCAAGTGCAGTGGAAATAGAATATGTAAATAACTAAATAAAGAAAAAGATAAAAAAGTAGGTTATATAAAAAGTATGGTGGATGCAAAATATGAGCCACAACATGTCAATCCTTCACAACATCATACAAACAACATAGACACTTAGTACACCAGAAAAGGAAATACCCATAACCCAACCACATTCAGTTAAGATGCATGATAGGGTTAGGGGCAGGGTTAACACATACTAAGGTGGAGCAGAGGGGCTTCACCCCTCCCTCCGTTCCACCTTAGTAATACGTGTTAACCCTAACATGTATCTTAACTTTAAAAAGCCCTTACCATAACATTACCACTAAATAAGACAACTCAGACACTCGCATACATACACGCACACTTAACGGGTTAGATTAGCTACCCCTTACTCTAACCCTAACCTACACACGTTCACACAACACACCTATTATACATCCCACTTACACTGAATGTGTGCTTTGCCAAAAAAGTAATGTCCATTTGATAAACCAGACATTCAACCAACCAACCTTGCACTCCCAGGTGTCGAACAAAATAATGGTCGTCACACAACACTCACACTACATCTCACACACAGCTAACCTGATCCTCTTTCCATCTCACTCCATATTATATACTGCTGAGATAAATGACAAAACAATTATGCATGTAATGAAAACGTACATGAATGCTCATCCATCCATATACAAATACAGACACAGACATAAACGTACATGAATGCTCATCCATCCATATACAAATACAGACACAGACATACTTACATCAATTCATATATATCAGAGTTTCATACAGCTTCACAGATGCAACATACACCCAACCATGGAAAATACTGGCAAAAGTGATGCAAGGTCTCATAATGGAATTAAATAATAAGTGCCACTCATTTGAAAGGTTTATCAGAATCTATTTTTGTATTCCAAAATCTTGACCACATGCAGATAACAGAACATTAGCATAATGTTTCATGTGTTTACCTCACAGATATAAGGTACAGAGTTTGATTATCACCTTTTTTTATTTAGAGAGAATGCTGTTTGAAGACTTTAGAAAAATGAAAAAGGAAAGGAAAGTTTGTATCAATCAAATCATATTATGGTTGTCTTAATGCCTCTAGACGGCTGGTGCATACAATTAACATAAATCCAGTTTTAAAAAAAGATGCATTACTTAGAATCACAGAAGATAGGCCGCGGTGGTGCAGGGGTTAGCGTCGTCGCCTCACAGCAAGAGGTTCTCCCATTCCATTCTCGGCTGGCATGCCTCCTGTGTGGAGTCTGCATGTCCTCCTAGCGGTCAAGTGACATTAAAGACATGCAGGTAGGTGCGTGCGTGAATGGGCGTGCCTTCTTTGAAGGTTGGGCGTCGGGCTGGCAACTCTGCACCGTAAAAATCCACTGCCATTCATTAGCAGACAGGAGTTCCACTGTGGCGACCCCTAACTGGGAAAAGCGAAAGAAGACTTAGAATCACAGAAGATAAGTTAAAAAAAAAAAAAAAAAAAAACTTGCTGACACTCTGAAGTGACAACAAGTCACCTGCACACCTTTACTTAACAGAACATCCTCAGAGGTCATGCAACTTCTAACAGCATTTGACATAATGATGTGTCTGTCCATGCTGACTCATAGGTTCATAGGCAAGTACTAGGAAATCAGTCTGCAGACCATTACAAGCCAAGCAAAAGAAAAAAACACACAGAAGGAAGATAACAGACCATGGAAGAATTTAAAAGTACCCATCTACTTATCTGGGTTTAAGGAGGCAAGATGCTACTCTGTTGGCAAGGTGGAGGATGTGTGCTCCAGACAGGAGGAATACATCAGGATATCAATATATCACATCATCATATTGTTCAATTGTTCATCAATTCCTGTGTAAAGGCTAAAGACGATTCTAAACGCAGAATCCTCAATAAACCATATCAAGTTATTTTCTGAATATCTGCAAAAGAAGATTGTCTAAGATATAAAAGGGACTCTGTTCCAAAGTCAAACCAATGACTCCATTAAATAAAAATGAAAATAAACTAAACGGCTCGGAGTGCAGAGAGGTGCAGAATAGCAAGACCAAGTGAAAAAGAAAGCTGAACCAAACTTACACAACCACCACGTTTATTAGCAAAAAATAAAAATAAGATAATGGTAGCACTTTCAAGGCTGCTCTTGTCGCTACATCAGACAAACTGTAACGTGATATAAACTGGTTGGAGAGTTGTTCAGTTTGTCTGATGAAGGGACAAGAGCAGTCGTATTTTTATTTTTTGCTAATAAATGTGGTGGTTGTGTAAGTTTGGTGCAGCTTTCTTTTTTCACTTGACTCCATTAAATAGTTTGAGCCTAATATTATCCTTTTTGCCTCAATTCTGCAAGTAAAATATGTGCTTTTGGTTAATATGCGTGTATTCAACAATTCAATATTTAGTACCGATAGATATTCCTCACTCCAGAGCCCTCTGCAGGCTAAAAATAATGTTTACCCCTCAGATATCTGTAACGGACTGAAAAGAGGCCTAGACTTTCCAGTTTAGATGGGTATAATTTACCTCTACAAGTAATTATGCGCCTTGTAAATTTTCACTGAATACCTTCTGAAACCAGATCACCTTTCTTGTAGGAGTAAAACATGTTGTAATCAATGATGGGTCGAACCTAGGTTATGAACAAACTCAAAATACAGTCATTAATTCTTGTTGTAAAGTTCTTAAGAATTAAGCCAATAACTTTTAAAGCCTTAGCCTAACTTTTAAGGTATTAGTCCTATACATAAAATGACAATATATAACACCCAAATCCTTATATTCTGTCAACTTCTGTAACTCGTGGAGACCCAAATTTACTTGATAGTCAACCACTGGTTTCCCAAAATGCAAAGTAGCACATTTATCCTTATTAACTTTTAGTCCAGTTAAGTCTAACCATTGAGCTACCTATCACATGCAAGTGGTTGAAGTGGTCAACATCGCCTGTCAGTGTAATAACACAACCTAATTTAATACTTTCCACATACTTGGCCATACAAACATTAGCTATCTTAGCAATAAATGAAAATAACAGGTTGAACAATACCAGACCTAGAACTGAGCCCTGTGGGACTCCTTTGTTTACTTTATGCCAGCTAGATGTTAAGTTTCCTATCTATGCTGTCTGCAATCTACCATGAAGCCAGTTAGCCACCCAACAAACAATGTATGGATCAAAGTTGTGTTTGAGCAGGACATCAATGACAGCAGAATAAGGGACACTGTCAAAAGCCTTAGACAAATCCAAATACACCACTACAGACATGCCTCTAATGCCATTGTCACTGGCTCATAAAAGCATATCTTTTGCCGATGAAGGTTTTAACCAGGTGTTTGAGGTACCATTTGTTCTGTTAAGGAAAAGGAGTTCCAAGAGGGTTTGCTCCTTCGTGGTTAGAAATGACAGACAGAGATCTCCATGGATGAGTCTATAAGAGACTGAGTAAAGAGAAGGGGTGTTTTTTGAGGCCACTGATCTTTTTAGTTATCAGTCTCAGAGGTCTCTCAGTGATATGTTTAAACAAATACATATAAAAAATGATGCATTATATTCAGCAATGGTTCTGATGAGATACAAGTAAAGGGGCTCTCTGGATCTGGTAGAGATGCCTTTTAAAATTAAAAGAGTTAGAATGCTTTCTGAACTACTGTGGAGACATAATGGTTAAATAAGGAGATATCATCGAGAGTGCCTAGCCCCTTATGAAAGTGTCCAAATGGAGGGGTGCGTCACCCATATGGTATGTCAAAATATTTCGTTTACCAAAGTGAACTATGCTACATTTTTTCACATTTAAATTTGAGGCTGTTGCCCTTACACCAACTGTTAACATGGTCTAACTCATGGTGGAGCTGTTGTGAATCAGTGCGACTGAATAGACACATGAATTTACTTAGCCAGCACCATGCCTTAGAAAGATAGAGCCCTTACTACGGCCCATGTGATACAGGTTCAATTTGTGGCTTGGGCAGCTGAGATGCTGACAGGGAGAAATGGGCATACTCATCCTGGGGACGGTGTTTGAATAAGGTGCTCCCTGAAGGGAGGCAGGGTCCACAGTGGGGAGTAGCCCTAAGACAAAATTGATGAATGTATGGGACAGGAAGAGGAAACAAGGGAAAGTCATAACATAACCCCCCCCCCTCACTCAGCAACAGAAGCCGTTACTTGCACCACTCTACAGGATGCCCTTAAGATCCATGCTGGCCTCAGTTCACTCATAGCAAAAGTCCATGAGAGGTAGGAGAAGCAGGCACACCTGGTAATGGATAGGGAGCACTAGGACAGGCAGAAAGGGTGAAGCAGTGAAAGGAAGAGAGAAAAAAATTACAGTTGTGTATAAATTTAGATAACCGTTGATCTGAAGGTCTTAGAAATGGATGCCAAATAGGAGAGGGTCCACCACACAGAGCCCTGTGGTACACTATGGGTAACTTTGTTTTTGCTTTCAGAAATAGCACCTGTGACACAATTACACGAGTTCTGTCAGGCAATCAGTAAGCTATCCACTGCATAACAAAGACTTGCATTCAGATTTACACCTTTGTCAAAAATTGGGAAAGAGTCAAAGGCCTTGGCCAGGGCCACATACTCTGCATGCACTGCATAACCACTATTCACTGCTTTGGATACTTTTTCAAATAAATTAAATTAATGAGGTCAAATAACCAGGGCCTTCCTTTGACAATGCCAAATTGTTGAGGGTCCAGTGTTAATTTTTTTTTCAATGTCTAGATTAATGAAGTCTGAGATAAAATTATATATAGCTATACATGAGGCTAGTGAGACTAAAGTCTACACTTACCAGGGTCTGTGGTTGTGTCACCCTTTGTACAATGGCATTACAATGGCTGTTTTCCAGGTTACAGGAATGTACCTAATGGAGAGGCAAGACTAAAAATATTAAATAGGAGTTTAGATTGACCATATATAACAATAGTAATGTCTTTTCAGCTCTTCCCGGTTAGGGGTCGCCACAGCGGAACTCCAGTTCACTAATGATTGGCAGTGGATTTTTTACGGTGCCATAGCAATAATGAGCAGGAAATCTGGTATATTATCTGGACCCATGAATGAGGTGTTCTTAGAATGACATTGCTTTTGAGAGGGTTGAGAGAACTCGTTCCACAGGGATTTCAGTAATGGGATTGCAGAACCCATTGAATAGCTATAACTTTAAAGTGGAGTAAAATATGCACAAAATTTGTCAGCTAGTTTGCCCATATGAACACAGACCCACACACACACACACACACACACACACACACACACACACACACACACACACACACACTTACTTTGGAGGGTTATTAAGTCAACCTACCAGCATGCTTTTAGAAGGAGACTGAAGACCACATCAAATCATCCTAGCTGGGAAATGAACCAGACAGCCAAATGCTGGAAGCTGCAGTGATAACTGCTGCACTTATAGGTTCACATCTTAAAATATTTCATGCAGGTGTGAAAGGTCCATGGTATATTTTTGGCTTTTATAAATTAACATTTTTGCTGAACAGAAAGTAAACAGTGTTATGATATGAAAACAAAAATGTTTGTACACTACATCTTTTACCACTGTCTGACTCATTTGGCTGATTTTACACTACTTCCACAAAAACCTATGCTATACTCCTTAGGATAGCAAGCCTACACAAAACATTGCAAGACTGTCACATGATGTTCTACCATTTGTTTCCAAAAAATGTGGGTTAGGTTATCATCTGATATTTAAGGTATGTGACTTAATGGAAAATTGCTTGGCCTTTCTAAGTACGGTTTCACCAAGTTTGTAAAACAAAAACAATACTCCTACAAAAAGTGTCTGTTGCAATAAAATGCACTCGCTAAGAAAATCTAAAAAATAAAATAGGAGCTACTCAAAGATTGTTATTATTTATTTAAAGTCAAAATCAGGTGCTTCCAAGCAACAAATTATGCAACTCAATGTGCCTGGTACCCAGACACACTGAAGACGGCCTTAAGATGCAACAGATCTCACAGACACACACTTCTCATCTTAACTCGGTCCTTTTATCAGTCAGTTAAAAGATCAGGTTAACACCATCATCCTGGAAAATGAGCAGACACCTACATACAACTCAATATTGTACCATCTCACTCTGATACTGCCTGGCATATGTATGGTCAAGTATTATACAGGATTTCTCAATACAAAGAAAATGTATATTTCAGAATCACTAGAAGTTCTTTATTATTAACAGTATTTCTTTATTCAATACTTTAACACTATTCCTAAAATTAGCAAAATGCTCACTAGTTCATTTCTATTTTAGGTGAGAAAAAAATTAACAAGGTCATGACTTGGTATCCAAGGTTTAAGAACATATAAAACGTATACAGTCTTAAAGACTGAAACATGTACGCAATCTTAAAAATCTACAATTGCTTAAATATCAAAATTTAGAATAAACCAAAAATGGCCAACATATTAATGTGAGAAAACACAAATGTCTGTGCTTCTAATATTATGTTTAGTTCCTTCAGAATTAAATGGCTAAAACGCCATGATTTACTACACTTGCACATTCCGTTCCAAAATAATATACGAAAACATCTAACACGTCCAGTTTGCAGTACACCAAACTTCGTTCCATTTTTTTAAACAAGTAATGGTACAAATGGGGGTACTTAAAACATGGAATCCTACTGAAATCAGAAAAGAATCTGTTTGATTTGTCAAACAGAAAAAAATTTACGTGGCTCATTCAATTAAAAATTCTCTAAAATCGCTCTAATTAGGTTTTTACATTTCTCAATAAAATGTTCTTCTGCACTACTCTCCAAGTTAAAAGGCACACTATTATGACTTGCTCTTCATCAGTTGTTTAGCAAACAGAGTAGAGGTTTTTATTACCTACAAAGATCACATAGTTCTGATAGTGACTTAGAGACAAAGGTACTTTAAATGTGAACAATAATCCGCTTATGTGTTTAACCTAATACCACACTAATCACAATTTACATTTGTTTAAAGTATACTGCATGCCTGAACTGAATAAGTTTCACTTGGTAGGATTTAACTGGTTGCTGAATCTACATACCTAAGCAGCATTCCACTAGAAAACAACTTCTGCTGAAACAATGGATATCTTCTGAAAAAAAGGATCCACTGGAAGAAGTCAATGTAAAAACTTTCTTTAAGGATACTTGATAAATGAAGCTGATCCAGAAGTTAGACCAGAGGAGTAAAGCTCTGAGCCGTTAATGAGCTGCCTCCTATACCCAGGGTACAGGGTCTGTGTCCTTCTGTGTTCCTTTGCTTACTGTGCAACTCTAAGCAAGTTATTTAACCAGACAGAATGCTCCCAGGTCACCCTTGAAAAAGAAACGCTTGTGTCCAAGGGCCTTACCTGGTTAACGATATGTAAAATAAAAGTGGTGGTAAACTGGGGATCCAACAGATCCCAAGTTGGAATAATTGCTGGTACCATCTCTGAACTTAATACAATGTCCTCTTTGGCATGTACAAATCAAATTATATTGGTCAAATGGAAAGGCCCCAAAGAAAAGAATAGGTCTTAAATCCTTCAACTACCTATATAGATCACCATGACTCACCGTATACTCAGTAGCCTATGTGTTGCTGGGAGGTGACTTGTGGCTCACTTTTCAACCTATGAAAAAAAGACTCCGTCCTACTTCACCTCCTATTTCTTTGCAAAACCAGTGGCACTACAAATACCTGCACTAAGGAGTTAAACAAGACTTTATGCAGAGATACGTTCCTAAATGAACATATTTTTAGCCTATGTAATAAGTAACCACTACAGGTGAAATTATAAATGATGACTCTTGGATACCTTTAAAACTAATTGTGTGATTGGCTGGGCAGACACAACAATCCTGCTTGATTTGGAAGGCAAGCACTCTTAACTGATTGGAAAGGGTAGCAAAACGTTTACGTTTGTTTAAAGGTATATATAGCTAGATACCTTATGGCCCCCATGATCACTTGCCTAGTATATTCCTAGGAGTGAAAAGTTGTAACTAGTAGGTTACCACAGTTATCAGTGATATGTCCTCTTCTGTTCATTATTTATTTTGCAGACATCGAATCCAATATCCCATAAGTGTGATTGACCAAGACGGCTGACTGCACAGAGGGCACTGTTATGTGCTCATCCGCTGATGCTTAACAGCTCCAGCAAGCACTGGATGTATTTAAGCGATGCAGCAAAACTACCAAAACAGTCACAAAAAAGTGCAGTGCAGTAGTATCCAGCAGAAAAATTATTTCCAAGAACCAAAGAAATCATCCTATCACTGTGCTCTTCCCTTATCAGACCAATCATTAAATACATTGCTCTGTTTGGTATGTTTAAATCCAAGCACACCGCTCAAATGGAAAGAGACTCCAAAGACTTCTACCCAAGAGGCCTTAAATCCTTCAATTATCCTGATGGATTAGCACAGCTTTCCTTATACTCAGTAGCCTATAGTCTGTTCCAAAATAACCAATCTCTCGCTTTTCAAGTCACTGAAATCCAGCTCCCATTTGACTTTAGTTCTTTCGTAAAACAAGTGGCTCTTCAAACACTCACACTACTGGTCTAAACCTACATGAATAAAGACACGACTCACTGGAAAGGGTCTATATTACGTGATCGAAAATTCAGATGTTCGAACACGTAATGATCGACCCCAATAGAGCAAACCAGCAAAATGTCAAATGGATAGAAAAAAATTAAAACCCAAACAAACCATTAAACTGCTTTATGCAGGGGGGGGGCCACCCTGCACCCCCACTACTTAAATATACCAACTCCGAGACCACACTACATTGTAGTAAACGGAAATCTCCCCTTATGGAGATTCCCATTTACGTGTTCGACATTCTGCCGTTTTGCTTAACTGGGGTCGATCATTACATGTTCGAACATCTGAATTTTCGATCATGTAATATAGACCCCACTGGAAGAATAGGTTCTTAAGTCAATAAATTCCAAGTCTACAGAATCAGTTACCACTACAGGTCAAACAAGGTACTACTTTAACTACCTTTTCAGGTAGTCTTGAAAAGATGGGTAGATGGAAATTTAAAGCAGAATTACCATACACAGCCCTGCTCAGTTTGGGAAGTGAACAGTATTAATGGAAGCAGGTTATTGACCCACAATCATACTGATCCAATGTTCTTAGGCAGAAACAGCATCTGTATGGAATCTGCTTGTCAGGTGCACTGGTCCTGTTGGCTAGCAACTGCATCTGCCCACAGTGGGGTGAGGGAGTGATGTACTACAAGACCTGCAGGAGCAGACTGCGTACCTCATGATGGCCTCCCAACAGGACCACTTCATGTACATAACTGCACCTGACTGTGGGTTACACTGCTGGACAGGGCAGTGATAGTGACACCTGGTAACCTCTGCACAGAGCCAGACATGGCAATAACATGTACCATAGTCTTAAGACCTAGCATAGTATCATTCCTGGACTCCATGGCCCCAATATGACATTGGCAGTGCTGGGTGACTCCTTCACAGAAAACGCATCAAATACCTACACTTCAGCATGAATAGCAGGTGAATGTGCCCACATGATAGCCCTAAACCTGCTGATCTAGTCCTACGACCACCTGCTTAGCAGGGGCTAGCTGTGACATGTGATGGAATTAGGAATCCCTGTGAGCATACTTACTGCTACTACCCAAGGGGAACAGCATTGGTGCTCTCTATTACACATGACCCCTCCCCCCGACAGGGAACGCGAGCACTCAGCTACACAGCACAGCCTGTAGTCAGGTGTGTGTGTGTCTGCGGGGGGGGGGGGCATACACCTTAAGCAATGGCTGCAGAACCACTCAGGAGGGAGACAGACAGTACTACAGTGCCAGGAGACTGACTATGATTTGATTTGTGTTTCATTATCATCAGACACTGCTGACCAAACTGAAGTCAGGTTCTTGTCCTGACCCATCATGTACATGTATCACCACAGTAGTGGACCAGCACATGAATATATAAGGCAAGAAAGAGCATGCATATGCATGCTACATGTGAGGCTCTTTTCTGTGCGCATAAACAGTGGTACAAAATATATACATATATAGAATAGACCTGTAGTTCTGCTGCCATTCCTGTGTACCTACACCCTGTATGTGCACTGGAGTTGAATACACACTCAAGTAATATTGCAACCTGTCGCTTCTCCCCAAGACATGCGAGGGTTGCCCACTCTTCCAAGCATGCTTTCATTTCCATACAAGGAAACTGTGAGCTCCTGGTTGGCTAGGCTTGCACTTAAGGATGCACTCCCCCCCTCCCACCAGTGGCTGACCTTTTTGCTGTTACACTGCATGTCATCTTGTAGGCCTACCAGATCACATCAGTTACATGCCTTCAAAACTGCAGTGTTGTGCATTTGTTCTCATGAGCAGTACTGATGTTACTCATCAATGTCTCTCAGGTGTGGTCCCACAGTGGCTGGAGACTATTCCCTCTCAGCAGACATCACCCATGGCCTCCAACTGCCTGTCGCAGTTCAGCAGAGGGCCTGATGATGAACAGTGGACTGCCAAATATATGCTCAACATTACTGGTTTAGATAGAAACAGAACTCACTAGATGCTACTAATTTGCCATGGACATTAGGGTACCCCAATGATACCCAAAGCAGTGGCAAGGACAGACATATATGGGTAGGGTGGCTGCCACACAGAATTTTACAGAAATAAATAGAGGAAGAGTAGGTTTCATTATGGGGTCACTGGTGACAGTGGGCTAATGGGTTATGATATTGGGGTTACATATGGGGAGGCCATCTACAGATATTCCCCACAACGCATGCACACAGTATGTCTGTTTAGGTCACAGAGGAGAACTGAGTGCTGAAAGGGACTGCCTTTACACAGCTGCAGAGTACATACAGCCATATATGATGTATATACGGACTACATATAAGTAACCATAGCACAGATTGCACTATGTACCCATAACTTGTTCCAAAGAAAGGGCTAATGTACAACACACCTGAAAAGGACCTATTAACACAGTACTGCAAAGCACTGTACCGCCTCAGGGGTTGTGACTTCTTTAATTTACATGACTCTACTAGAAGACACTTATTTCAAAACTGCTGTACTGATGCTGCTGCCAATCTTTTTTCCGTTGTGCTGTTTAGCATATGAAATGGTTGCACACCCCCTTAAGACAAGTATACAACATTCTGCACAGTACATATTCAAATGAGGTTAGGTTACAGGTATGTCTGTGAATTGCATGGGCAACATAACATCCAGATAGGTTCCCACTGTCAATATGCCATGCTTGAAGATTCATGTATGCTGCCTGCACATGTACACTCTTCAGGACAGCATTAGGCTGTGTTGCTCATAATTCAGAGTTCATTTACAGCATGACTCACAAGCAAACATCTTGCTTTGCATAATATTCATGGCAACAGCTGTCAGTGCCAATGCCCCACAGATAACACCTGCTTGGTCAAAAAAATCAAAATCTTTCTCCTACATAGCCAGTACAGGGAGTTGTTGATGGGATACTATGAGGTCCATTGCACAAATAAAATACTATGAGGTCCATTGCACAAATAAAATACTTTGTTTGACCTGCCCAAGATATGGACTAAGATTACTTACAACCTCAGCACTGGTAAGCTAACCAGGTACCAGGATAATGACCTGCAATGCCACCACCCTGAAGAATTCCAGCACTATACAAAAGTAAAGGCTACACAGGAGTGCACTGAACAGTACAGTAAGTAACTAGCAGGGATTCTGTTTTTCAGACTGTAATTTTAAACTTTTTTTCAGACATTAACTGCAGTATTTCATCCAACAGGCACAAAGACACAGCAGGTGGGTTACTGTATGAAACAGCACCTGTGCATAGTGCATGTCTACAAGTCGTGGCACTAGCACACTGTAGGGTAATGCACGGATGTTCAGATGGGAAGTTGCAAGCACGTTTCCAGGCTTCTGCAAACCTTGAACATACATGTGGGTTGTAGCTTAGTTATCAGTCATTGGGCACATTTCTAGGCTTCTTCTACTGTGCATGTAGGAATGTAGCTTTGCACCGACACTCTGTGTGTGAAGACTATTCTGTCCCTTAGTCTTTCACCACTGGCACACTGAAAACCCAGTTGTGTTGGCTGCTGCAGAAGGTAGCCCAGACATTTGACCCAGCAGTCATGCTAAGTTAAAATTATATTATGTCACTCTTCCCACTGTGTCACCCTGCTTCAGGTCATAAATATGACAAGCTGTCTTCATACTTTGGGTCAAGAATATTCCAACCAACTAAATCATTCACTGCCATCCCACGCCCACTTACAGCTACAACTGTGGTAAGAGAGAAGAATGGGAATGCCTAGCCAGGGGTGGTTTAGCCCTCTTCCAGGCAGTTAAACAAGCTCAATTGCCTGCTGAATTTTGTCAGTGAAGCAGGAGGAAACTGACTGCAGCAATGGCCTATTGAGTAGCCACTACCATATCCCTCATTAAGTGAACTGCAGATATGCTCAACTGGGAGCTTCTACCATCTGAACATCAATTTTCATAGCAGAGCACAGCTATCTGCTCTGACAACCAGTTTGTTTGCATTATATTCATATGCAATTTACACTGCTGTGTTATGCGAACCTCACGGCGGTATGCAAGAGGACTCCAAATCCATGCCATGCAATACGTGCATTTGCAAAAGATGTTATGGATTAATCAAAGACCTCAGTTTGGTTATTGCACTCCATTCTGAATACTGAAAAAGTATTCTGACTTTTTTTTTTACTTTAAGAACAGGCATTACCATGGTATTTGGTTACCAAAGTTCACGGAAAATATATCTGTATAATCTTGTTTACAAAAAATGTAGTGCTAACGAAGGGTTACATTTTTGATTTAGTCTACCATTAACCTGTTTAAAATAATCTAAAAATAAAAAAGTGAGCCTCTTCTTATGGCATTATCAAAATGGAAAAGATAGTTTTCAAAAAATGAAAATCACTTAACTCAAAACAAACTCCTGTTCCACATCTCCCAGAAATCAAATTGTATACACTGGGATGAGATTCAATGATATTTTAACTAGACGCCATGAGTGCATAAAAGCACTATTTTGGTAGGACTGCTTTCATTATAACCTGGGTATCACAGTTCTGCATTCTACCAAGGACTAATTTAATATGCATACATTTGGCAAAAAGCTCACTGGCTGAACCAGTTTATCTGATGGTCTCATTCCACCATCCAAATGGCACTAATGCCCTAACATCTGAGCCTAAAAGTGATGCATGAAATGTTCCTAGCATGGCACAATAGGAAACTGGCACAGACTCAACTCAATAACATTTGTACTACTAACTTCAATGAAAATATCACTGAAAAAATTAAAATTTTGAAATGACAACACGTATTCTTAACACCAAGCTCCATATCAGTATGCTAGCATTACCAAAGTTATGACGGAGAAGTGAACCACCAGGATGGCTCAAAGGCAGAGCCAAATACAGGCCAAGCAGAGTCAGCACTGCCAGCACTTTACATAATCAACAGTAATACATAAGTCAGCAAACACTATTGTTTTCATCACAGAAAGTCCACTCTCTTCCTCTTTTCTATTACCATACTTTTCTTTGGGTAGTTACTCACAACCAGCAATCAATAGTTAGCCTACTCACACTAAATCAAACATAAGGAGTCTGCTGTTATCAAGCTGTTCCATTCTGAAAATCTTACTGCAGAATATTAAGGATAATAGCAACTGAATAGAAACCTTGCCCAGACCAGAAGAATTCATTGAGAAAAGAAAAGAAAAACAATGCATCAGCATTATCGGTACTTTAACCAGGCTCTGTCTTCCAACTGCTTTAACTAGGATAACATGGGAGTAAAGTTCCTTCTAAAACTGATCTAAATGAAACAAACAACCTACTGAAAATATCTTGTTACTTTGCAGATACCAAAAGCTAATGTACACATTTACTTTAGGAAACTCCATCTCAGAACTGCCATGAACCCTCTGGTAATGAAATTACATGCTACACTTGTAACACTGCTCTCTGCCTCTAGTTTTTCAGACTTAAAATCCTAGACGTTGCAATGTCAGCACACAACAGATATGATCCCTGTCTCTTTATTCTATGATAACTAAAATTACTTAAGTTTGTTTTCACATTTTACCTTGAAGAAATTGAAACACTACCTGTCAATGACTTTGCAAAGATGTGTCAACAGAACTGTGAACAATACAATACAATACACTTTTATGAGCTGTAAGTACACAGGAAGAATAATTTTCCTGTGTCTATATTAAATATCTCCCTACATATATCAGAATTCAATCCCAAGCTTTCTCTACTGTCTTCTCAAATTCTGCATCTGGCTAAAGACCATTTACTACATCACAACACCCCCCATGTTTGTTGCTGTTACTATCTCACTTCTCATGATGTAGTCTTTTCCTATATTTTTTTAACCTCGCTGTATTACCTTGCACTTCAAATCAAACACATTACACACATCTTTCTATTCATCTAACCATGGACAAGGATATAACCATGCATACAGCAAGTAAATCAAAGTAGACAAATCAACTTTTGAGGATACAAATCATCAAAACATATAAAAGAACAAAAAAGGAACACACAAGCCAGTAAAAAAAGTAAATTATTGAATATCCCCCTTTGTAGGGAAAATGATAAATCTTTCTGCCATTAAATCTGCAACTTATATCATCATGTAGATCGGTAACGGCACATTATTTATGCCAGTTATGTAAACTGCATTTTTCTTGTATTAATCGTCCTTAATCTTGGTACTTACAGAAAAGAGAGTCAAATGGTTATCCCTCTTACCCACCTAACAAGAAAATGGAACTGTTCCTTTAATGAATTGAACTGCTCTCAAATAAACAAGACAAATAAATAAAAATAACTGCATAACTGATCCATTTCTCACTTTGGATGCATATATTGCTATTTATTTCAAGTTCTAATATGAATATGTTGGTGTATGCATTTCGCATGTACATTTATATACGCAGACACACACACACACACACACACACTGCAGGAAAAAGGCACTTTTTGTTAAAGGGAAAGCAGCAGTACAAACCGTTGGTACACAAATCAAAGATTTCCGACTACCCTTGAATGCGACTTGTCACAACTGCACACTGTAACCAAATTACAAGCAGTCTGCATCGCACTGTGGAACGGAGGGGGGTAGACTATGCTTGACCGAGGGGCAACAGTAAGGAATAAACAAAAAACATCCAAGTCCTTTGCAGTATCACCTTGCAAAGACATTAAAAACCTATGGATTCTAGAACATAACTTTGCAGGACACCACTCCCAGCTCATCTTTTATCAATGTAGATTTACTATTATTCTCTACATTATGTGCCCATTCAAGTCTTAGACAAGACACTAGCTAGACACAGATTGCATTTCTCAATAATTTACATCAACCTTTTCTGCAAGGCTGCATCAACTCTCTTAACAATACCAAGTGTCTAAAGTCTAGAAACCAACAGAAGAACTTTCTGGTTCTGAATCAGTACAATTGTTGGACCTACTGTACTACTCTTTCAAATATTTAACAAATGCCTTTTGCCTTTTCAGGCCCTTAAAATAATTTTGACAGAATCAGATCTCTTCCCACACTGCTTTCTTTTGTGGAAATGTTAAAATGTTGAAAGGGTAGCAATTTTGGCCAAGCTGTGTTAATATCTCCTAATATAATAACATCTTGTTTCATAGTTTGGTCAGTTGCTGGCATTCATAACTGATTTGCAAATAATGCCAGGAAGAGCACAAGCCATCATGAATACATTTACAAGCCTTTTCTGATTCAAAGACCCCCCCCCCCCTTGAACACTGTTGCCAATGAGCGTAGCTGCGCACTTTTAAGTAGTGAGGTACATAGCACCATGTCAAAATGTGGTAGCCTCTGGGCAGATTCTAAGGAGAACAAGTTCCTCTCACATTAACCAGTTACAAGGCTTGTGAAGTATGAAATTCATTGATGCCTGCACTACACAAACCCTGGACAAGGCAAGGATTCAAATCCAAGTGTGTGGCAAACTTGCCATGCACACCTGTGCAGTTTAATTATGGCAATCTCCTCCAAGTGAGGACAGGTTCCTGCACAGAATGCCAATGAAGGCAAGTGGCAGAGTGTGTGTGAATGGAGTGTATGAGTGTGTGATCCTCTGTATGCATGTGAGAGAGCACTGGGACAGCAATATGTTTGTGTGTGCATATTTGGAGGTGGGTTTGAATCCCTGCATGTAGACTTATTACCTGTACTAGGAGACAGGTATTCTGCGGACTAATTGTTTCAGCTACCAAGCGGAGCTAGTCATACTCATGCAATTTCAAGGTAACAAGATTTGGCCCTTTGTCAATGGCTATGAATTTTTAGACAGCACAATGGCACAACTCATCACATCAGTGCAGGGCATAAGCTGCATTCTGACATGCCATTTTCTATAAACACTGCTCAGTACATCTTCTAGTATTCTGAGATGGACTTTGGAAGTGCATATTATAAGTTACCATAAGAAGAACTTCATGTAAGCAAATAGAAGGACGGAGTATTTCTGGAGAGTCACTTATATAATTTTCATCTTCCAGCCCCTACATGACTTGATGAGAACTGGGATTTCTCCTACTCTATCTAGTAAGCAGTTTGCTCATGTAATTAGAACTATAATACCTCCCTTTCGTTTTACACAACAGTCCCACTCATATAAAATTATAACCTGATGCATGGGGATTCACAGAGGCAATATTTGTATGCACCATTACTGTCAATCATTATATCACTGAAAACTACTTTCAGCAATGAAAGAATGATCTATTTGCAAGGAAGCAACTCCCTCCCCGCACCTTCCATGCAGAGGCAAAACCCAAAGTTTAATCTAGAATCACACAACAGTAGGGAAAAGGACAACCTCAATTACTGCCGAGTGTTTTCTAGTGCAACTGCTTTACAGAGGTGTCACTCACAGAGACAGAGGTTGAATAAGCTACCAGCTTCCTTAGAACCTGGTTAAGAAGTTCTTCACATTCTTCTTTTTTAATTTTAACCAGATTCCAGTAATAAAGAGTATACCTGTGCGGTTCAATAATTTTGATGCGAATGCTTCCACGTTAATACCCTGTAGTTTTTTACCTTCTGAAGTGGTTTGGTTGTGTTTTAAATTAGTATTCTAAAAACATAGATTCAAGATTTATGATTTGCATCTGAGATACAGAGATTTATATATGGAGATTTTTTAAGGTGGCAGTGTCTTACCTTTGCTTTCAACTTCAATTTTTCTGGGTGGTAAGTAGTAAGTGTAAGTACTTTAGTTTTGGAAGGTCAGTGGAATTGTTGCTAACTTATCAGTAATTTGAACGTCACAATGATATTGTACAGGGATCTGATATTCAGCAGTCAGCACTAAGAGTAACATTAGTTCATGTGCAGTACAGTTCAGTAGATAGGGTTGCCACCTTTCCAAATGGCCAAAGTGGGACATTTGTGCTACAAACATCAGATTTTGCAGGGCAAAACATACCCACGGCCAGTACAAAGGACAGATCTTAGTTGTTTGCCTGAATAAAAGTTTATTCTTGTAGCATTTTTGTTCCTTATTCTGTTTCGTGGAAATTACCGCCCCATTAGCTTGACAAGCCTCATCTGCAAAGCCATGGAGAGGATCATAATGGAACTCATAAATAAAGACATAGGGAACTTGCAGACTTTGGATCCAACCCAGTTTGGCTTTGTCAAAGGCAGATCCTGCCTCTTAAACTTGGTTGACTTTTTCGAGACTGTCACCAAGGCCATTGATGAGGGAAAGGCAGTCCATACAGCCTACCTTGACCTGGCAAAGGCCTTCGACACAATACCCCACTCAGGTATCATCGAAAAACTCATCAGCTTGAATGTAAACCCATACATCACAAGATGGGTTGCAAACTGGCTAAGTGACAGAACCCACAGGGTCAGAGTTGCTGGAGCCATGTCAGACTCAAAGCCTGTCACAAGTGGTGTCCCACAGGGCTCAGTCCTGGGTCCACTCTTGTTCGGCATCTACTTTTCTGAAGTACAAGCAAACACAGGAGGGTTATGGCTGACAAAGTTTGCAGATGACTGCAAACTGGGCCATAGTCGAAAACACATCTGACACAGATATCCTCCAGAAGGGCCTCACAGAAACGAATAACTGGTGCCAGAGCCATGGCCTGAAGTTAAACGCCAAAAATGCATAGTCATACCCTTCGAAAAACAAGGTTACCCCTAGCTACCATATAGATGGCAATCCACTGAGCACAGAAAAGTCATCAGGGATCTGGGGACCCAGGTTGACAGTAGCCTTCGCTTGACACTCATGTTGCTAAAGTAGTTAGGAAAACCTTCTATATCGCCCACCTGATCATGAAGGGATTCACATCTAGATCAAGGGAGGTCATCGTCCCCTGTACTCATCACTCATTAGACCTATGATTGAGTACAATGCCCGTTCGAATGTACCTGACCAGACACCTGCTGCAGCTTGAAAGGCCCCAAAAGTTCCTCACCAAAAGGATAAAGGGTCTCAAAAATATGTCTCATGCTGCCCGACTGAAAGAACTCCAGCTCTATTCAGTCTCATACCGCTTGCTCAGAGGTGACCTGTGCCTGACATATAAGGCCATGTCAAACCCAGATTTGATGAATATGCTTCACCTCAAAAAAATCTAGATCCCTCAGAACCACAAGGGCGGGAGACTTAAACCTTGACACGGTTATAAATAGAATGTGCTGGAGGGACAGATTCATCACCCAGAGACTCCCTATGCTGTGGAACAAAATCCCGGTACATGTGAGGCAGAGCACCTCTCTGGCCTTGTTCAAGAGGAATCTTGACCAATGGATGGGAGATTGCAGATATACCCCAGGGATTACTTCAGTGTCACTGCTTGACAGAGGCACAGCAAAATGATAGGCATAGTTTTTATTCAAACTAAAGGGGTGGCGAAAGCCACATAACTATGGGCTAGGCTTATAAATGCCCTTGGGCAGATAGCCTAGTATGAACCTATGAACCTATGAACCTATGTAGGTGTTTCAAATACAGAATAACTGTTTTATGCAACTATTACATACAATATAGAAAATACTTTTGTCCTAAAATCTCAGGACATTTGCCATTTTCTCACAATATTTTGCAGGACACAACTGCCCAAAGAGGGATTGTCCCTCGCAAAGTGGGACAGGTGGTAATCCTATCAGTATTTATGATCACAATAACCAATGCTTAGTGTCCTGAAAGATGGTTTGAAAAAGGAAAGATGCTTACAATTACATTAAGTAAAAGGCATGTTTTGTAAACAAGAGTATAATCGAGGAACACTCTACAAGTACTTGTTTTCACTCTATTAGCAAAAGTAATACCATTAGTTCCAGAATTTCAAATGCTTTATATTCTACCTTCGCTGTGTCACAGTATCAAGTTACTTGGGGGGGGGGGGGGATTAAACATAATTTATATTACCCTAACATTATGATAAACGCAACAACAAAATAAGCGCTGAAAAGTTTAATAACCATCGAGTTCTGCCTAAAATGCAAAATGGAAATTACCAAAATGATGAAACGTCAGGACAGCTTTACATCGACCACAGCACGGTGAAAATCAACACAGTGAAAGTGAGTCATTAATGCAGATTTGCCCAGTCCTCTCCCGAAAATTAAGGACTAGTTTCGGGAAACTGATACAAAATAGTCTTTTCACTCACTCCCATTACCTCTTTGTTTCGGATACCAGCAGTCATGCACTTTTCCCAAAGGCACTGCTTTCTGTGTCAACATAAAATAATCCATGCATTTCTAAGTACAGGAAGGGCTTAAGCACAAAGAAGAGCAATATTACAGTTGAAGGTCAGAAAGCAGACTATGCTAACAAGCAGTAAAAGTTCAGTAAATAAAGAAATAAAGCACTTAAGATGAAATACCGGTCTTCTTCTTGGTCAAGCAGGTGGTTGCCCTATCTGGCACAAACTGATGTCAAAACTTACCGAAAAAGGGTGGCAAGTGTGACACAGTTTCAAGAAAGGCTTGTGTATCGATCGCCTTATCCGCAGATAACTGCTTAAACTGGTGGTCAAGAAGCAAAGCCATCTATGTAGTTTTTACAAAGTCGACTTAAACTACTAAGAAAGTGTTCTGACTTAAACCGCCGGATACTGTCAGTCCGACACCTTGGCAGTAAGATGCGGAAGTGTTTCTCAGCTCCAAACCATTCGTTCACTACCCCAGTAACAGGAGCTACGTCCTTCTATCTAGTGCTACCTCGGGAAGACCAGCCTCCCAGAGAGGCGGAACGACAAACAGCATTACCAATGAAGGAATAGAGGTGACAGTCATCAAACCAATCGCATGCAAAGTTTGCATTAAGCTACGCCCACTCTTAGGCGCTCTAATGTACTTATTTATAATGCAAGTGTAGTTGTAACTCTTTCCTAGGACTCGAATTCAATTTATGCATCTTTTCTATTTTCTTTATGTACAGTACAGAATGTTTCGATTTTTGTCAAATCATTTTAATGGAAAAAATAACTTTTATTTGCTAATCATTTTAAAAACTTCACAGTACTAGTCTCCAAACACTTTCGAATGTTGCTTATCATTGTAGACAAAACTAATAGGCAAATGTAATCCAATGCCAAGAAAACCTGAAATAACTTATTGAATTATCGTATTCCTTGTACAATACTTTCTTTTTCAGTACTGTAAAATTATCTTCTGCAAGTTATCAGTATTATACCGACGCTGAACAGACAGTTGCAGTTCAACGCTCTTAGCTCCAGCTAACATTAGTAATAATTTTAGTAACACGCCCTACTAATTTTATACTCGCTGTCTTTGCTTCTGATTGGTCCAAAACTTTATTGCAGTAATCATGCAGTAAATTTAGTTAGGCGTGGTTTCCTTTATCAGGATTTGATTTTGCACTACTCCTAATGATAGCTGTTTTCTCATAATGAACATAAATCGATATACGAAATTCCAGAGTATGTATATGTAGTGATAAACAATATTTTTTGTGAACACAGTGGGGAAGGAGTGTGTTTTAGTGGTTTGAGTACTTGTTGGAGCTGGCCCGATGGCAGTAAACTGATTTTTTAAACTGAAATAAACCCACTTTTTCTGCCTAGCCCACCGCTTTCCGGGGGAAACCATACCCCAGGGGAACCCCCCCCTTTCCCCTCAACTTCAAATTTGGATGCAGATTTTTCATATTTAAAAATGGGTAAAAGGTGCCCCAGGGACCCCCCGCCCTATTAAGTGATTTTCGCGAATCCCCGTTTTGGGCCCTTTTTTTTGGGCTTTTCCTTAAATGCCCAACGGGAACCCCTCCGCTAAGTTTTAAGGGATTTTTGTGCCAGTTTCCAGCCCCACCTTCCAATCGTTTCTCCCAACGGAGTCTAGCTGAAAAAAAATTTTTTTTCGAAACCCAAAAAAACCTTTTTTTCCTCTTTTTAAAAAAAAAAACCCCCAAAACCCTTTACCCTTTTTTTTTCCCAGGGACCAAACATTTCGCATGTACATTTATATACGCAGACACACACACACACACACACACACACTGCAGGAAAAAGGCACTTTTTGTTAAAGGGAAAGCAGCAGTACAAACCGTTGGTACACAAATCAAAGATTTCCGACTACCCTTGAATGCGACTTGTCACAACTGCACACTGTAACCAAATTACAAGCAGTCTGCATCGCACTGTGGAACGGAGGGGGGTAGACTATGCTTGACCGAGGGGCAACAGTAAGGAATAAACAAAAAACATCCAAGTCCTTTGCAGTATCACCTTGCAAAGACATTAAAAACCTATGGATTCTAGAACATAACTTTGCAGGACACCACTCCCAGCTCATCTTTTATCAATGTAGATTTACTATTATTCTCTACATTATGTGCCCATTCAAGTCTTAGACAAGACACTAGCTAGACACAGATTGCATTTCTCAATAATTTACATCAACCTTTTCTGCAAGGCTGCATCAACTCTCTTTTAACAATACCAAGTGTCTAAAGTCTAGAAACCAACAGAAGAACTTTCTGGTTCTGAATCAGTACAATTGTTGGACCTACTGTACTACTCTTTCAAATATTTAACAAATGCCTTTTTCCTTTTCAGGCCCTTAAAATAATTTTGACAGAATCAGATCTCTTCCCACACTGCTTTCTTTTGTGGAAATGTTAAAATGCTGAAAGGGTAGCAATTTTGGCCAAGCTGTGTTAATATCTCCTAATATAATAACATCTTGTTTCATAGTTTGGTCAGTTGCTGGCATTCATAACTGATTTGCAAATAATGCCAGGAAGAGCACAAGCCATCATGTATACATTTACAAGCCTTTTCTGATTCAAAGACCCCCCCCCCCCTTGAACACTGTTGCCAATGAGCGTAGCTGCGCACTTTTAAGTAGTGAGGTACATAGCACCATGTCAAAATGTGGTAGCCTCTGGGCAGATTCTAAGGAGAACAAGTTCCTCTCACATTAACCAGTTACAAGGCTTGTGAAGTATGAAATTCATTGATGCCTGCACTACACAAACCCTGGACAAGGCAAGGATTCAAATCCAAGTGTGTGGCAACTTGTCATGCACACCTGTGCAGTTTAATTATGGCAATCTCCTCCAAGTGAGGACAGGTTCCTGCACAGAATGCCAATGAAGGCAAGTGGCAGAGTGTGTGTGAATGGAGTGTATGAGTGTGTGATCCTCTGTATGCATGTGAGAGAGCACTGGGACAGCAATATGTTTGTGTGTGCATATTTGGAGGTGGGTTTGAATCCCTGCATGTAGACTTATTACCTGTACTAGGAGACAGGTATTCTGCGGACTAATTGTTTCAGCTACCAAGCGGAGCTAGTCATACTCATGCAATTTCAATGTAACAAGATTTGGCCCTTTGTCAATGGCTATGAATTTTTAGACAGCACAATGGCACAACTCATCACATCAGTGCAGGGCATAAGCTGCATTCTGACATGCCATTTTCTATAAACACTGCTCAGTACATCTTCTAGTATTCTGAGATGGACTTTGGAAGTGCATATTATAAGTTACCATAAGAAGAACTTCATGTAAGCAAATAGAAGGACGGAGTATTTCTGAAGAGTCACTTATATAATTTTCATCTTCCAGCCCCTACATGACTTGATGAGAACTGGGATTTCTCCTACTCTATCTAGTAAGCAGTTTGCTCATGTAATTAGAACTATAATACCTCCCTTTCGTTTTACACAACAGTCCCACTCATATAAAATTATAACCTGATGCATGGGGATTCACAGAGGCAATATTTGTATGCACCATTACTGTCAATCATTATATCACTGAAAACTACTTTCAGCAATGAAAGAATGATCTATTTGCAAGGAAGCAACTCCCTCCCCCGCACCTTCCATGCAGAGGCAAAACCCAAAGTTTAATCTAGAATCACACAACAGTAGGGAAAAGGACAACCTCAATTACTGCCGAGTGTTTTCTAGTGCAACTGCTTTACAGAGGTGTCACTCACAGAGACAGAGGTTGAATAAGCTACCAGCTTCCTTAGAACCTGGTTAAGAAGTTCTTCACATTCTTCTTTTTTAATTTTAACCAGATTCCAGTAATAAAGAGTATACCTGTGCGGTTCAATAATTTTGATGCGAATGCTTCCACGTTAATACCCTGTAGTTTTTTACCTTCTGAAGTGGTTTGGTTGTGTTTTAAATTAGTATTCTAAAAACATAGATTCAAGATTTATGATTTGCATCTGAGATACAGAGATTTATATATGGAGATTTTTTAAGGTGGCAGTGTCAATTTTTCTGGGTGGTAAGTAGTAAGTGTAAGTACTTTAGTTTTGGAAGGTCAGTGGAATTGTTGCTAACTTATCAGTAATTTGAACGTCACAATGATATTGTACAGGGAGCTGATATTCAGCAGTCAGCACTAAGAGTAACATTAGTTCATGTGCAGTACAGTTCAGTAGATAGGGTTGCCACCTTTCCAAATGGCCAAAGTGGGACATTTGTGCTACAAACATCAGATTTTGCAGGGCAAAACATACCCACGGCCAGTACAAAAGACAGATCTTAGTTGTTTGCCTGAATAAAAGTTTATTCTTGTAGCATTTTTGTTCCTTATTCTGTTTCGTGGAAATTACCGCCCCATTAGCTTGACAAGCCTCATCTGCAAAGCCATGGAGAGGATCATAATGGAACTCATAAATAAAGACATAGGGAACTTGCAGACTTTGGATCCAACCCAGTTTGGCTTTGTCAAAGGCAGATCCTGCCTCTTAAACTTGGTTGACTTTTTCGAGACTGTCACCAAGGCCATTGATGAGGGAAAGGCAGTCCATACAGCCTACCTCGACCTGGCAAAGGCCTTCGACACAATACCCCACTCAGGTATCATCGAAAAACTCATCAGCTTGAATGTAAACCCATACATCACAAGATGGGTTGCAAACTGGCTAAGTGACAGAACCCACAGGGTCAGAGTTGCTGGAGCCATGTCAGACTCAAAGCCTGTCACAAGTGGTGTCCCACAGGGCTCAGTCCTGGGTCCACTCTTGTTCGGCATCTACTTTTCTGAAGTACAAGCAAACACAGGAGGGTTATGGCTGACAAAGTTTGCAGATGACTGCAAACTGGCCATAGTCGAACACATCTGACACAGATATCCTCCAGAAGGGCCTCACAGAAACGGATAACTGGTGCCAGAGCCATGGCCTGAAGTTAAACGCCAAAAAATGCATAGTCATACCCTTCGGGAAAAACAAGGTTACCCCTAGCTACCATATAGATGGCAATCCACTGAGCACAGAAAAAGTCATCAGGGATCTGGGGACCCAGGTTGACAGTAGCCTTTCGTTTGACACTCATGTTGCTAAAGTAGTTAGGAAAACCTTCTATATCGCCCACCTGATCATGAAGGGATTCACATCTAGATCAAGGGAGGTCATCGTCCCCTGTACTCATCACTCATTAGACCTATGATTGAGTACAATGCCCGTTCGAATGTATCTGACCAGACACCTGCTGCAGCTTGAAAGGCCCCAAAGTTCCTCACCAAAAGGATAAAGGGTCTCAAAAATATGTCTCATGCTGCCCGACTGAAAGAACTCCAGCTCTATTCAGTCTCATACCGCTTGCTCAGAGGTGACCTGTGCCTGACATATAAGGCCATGTCAAACCCAGATTTGATGAATATGCTTCACCTCAAAAAATCTAGATCCCTCAGAACCACAAGGGCGGAGACTTAAACCTTGACACGGTTATAAATAGAATGTGCTGGAGGGACAGATTCATCACCCAGAGACTCCCTATGCTGTGGAACAAAATCCCGGTACATGTGAGGCAGAGCACCTCTCTGGCCTTGTTCAAGAGGAATCTTGACCAATGGATGGGAGATTGCAGATATACCCCAGGGATTACTTCAGTGTCACTGCTTGACAGAGGCACAGCAAAATGATAGGCATAGTTTTTATTCAAACTAAAGGGGTGGCGAAAGCCACATAACTATGGGCTAGGCTTATAAATGCCCTTGGGCAGATAGCCTAGTATGAACCTATGAACCTATGTAGGTGTTTCAGATACAGAATAACTGTTTTATGCAACTATTACATACAATATAGAAAATACTTTTGTCCTAAAATCTCAGGACATTTGCCATTTTCTCACAATATTTTGCAGGACAACTGCCCAAAGAGGTATTGTCCCTCGCAAAGTGGGACAGGTGGTAATCCTATCAGTATTTATGATCACAATAACCAATGCTTGGTGTCCTGAAAGATGGTTTGAAAAAGGAAAGATGCTTACAATTACATTAAGTAAAAGGCATGTTTTGTAAACAAGAGTATAATCGAGGAACACTCTACAAGTACTTGTTTTCACTCTATTAGCAAAAGTAATACCATTAGTTCCAGAATTTCAAATGCTTTATATTCTACCTTCGCTGTGTCACAGTATCAAGTTACTTGGGGATTAAACATAATTTATATTACCCTAACATTATGATAAACGCAACAACAAAATAAGCGCTGAAAAGTTTAATAACCATCGAGTTCTGCCTAAAATGCAAAATGGAAATTACCAAAATGATGAAACGTCAGGACAGCTTTACATCGACCACAGCACGGTGAAAATCAACACAGTGAAAGTGAGTCATTAATGCAGATTTGCCCAGTCCTCTCCCGAAAATTAAGGACTAGTTTCGGGAAACTGATACAAAATAGTCTTTTCACTCACTCCCATTACCTCTTTGTTTCGGATACCAGCAGTCATGCACTTTTCCCAAAGGCACTGCTTTCTGTGTCAACATAAAATAACCCATGCATTTCTAAGTACAGGAAGGGCTTAAGCACAAAGAAGAGCAATATTACAGTTGAAGGTCAGAAAGCAGACTATGCTAACAAGCAGTAAAAGTTCAGTAAATAAAGAAATAAATCACTTAAGATGAAATACCGGTCTTCTTCTTGGTCAAGCAGGTGGTTGCCCTATCTGGCACAAACTGATCTCAAAACTTACCCGAAAAGCCTGGCAAGTGTGACACAGTTTCAAGAAAGGCTTGTGTATCGATCGCCTTATCCGCAGATAACTGCTTAAACTGGTGGTCAAGAAGCAAAGCCATCTATGTAGTTTTTACAAAGTCGACTTAAACTACTAAGAAAGTGTTCTGACTTAAACCGCCGGATACTGTCAGTCCGACACCTTGGCAGTAAGATGCGGAAGAGTTTCTCAGCTCCAAACCATTCGTTCACTACCCCAGTAACAGGAGCTACGTCCTTCTATCTAGTGCTACCTCGGGAAGACCAGCCTCCCAGAGAGGCGGAACGACAAACAGCATTACCAATGAAGGAATAGAGGTGACAGTCATCAAACCAATCGCATGCAAAGTTTGCATTAAGCTACGCCCACTCTTAGGCGCTCTAATGTACTTATTTATAATGCAAGTGTAGTTGTAACTCTTTCCTAGGACTCGAATTCAATTTATGCATCTTTTCTATTTTCTTTATGTACAGTACAGAATGTTTCGATTTTTGTCAAATCATTTTAATGGAAAAAATAACTTTTATTTGCTAATCATTTTAAAAACTTCACAGTACTAGTCTCCAAACACTTTCGAATGTTGCTTATCATTGTAGACAAAACTAATAGGCAAATGTAATCCAATGCCAAGAAAACCTGAAATAACTTATTGAATTATCGTATTCCTTGTACAATATTTCTTTTTCAGTACTGTAAAACTATCTTCTGCAAGTTATCAGTATTATACCAACGCTGAACAGACAGTTGCAGTTCAACGCTCTTAGCTCCAGCCAACATTAGTAATAATTTTAGTAACACGCCCTACTAATTTTATACTCGCTGTCTTTGCTTCTGATTGGTCCAAAACTTTATTGCAGTAATCATGCAGTAAATTTAGTTAGGCGTGGTTTCCTTTATCAGGATTTGATTTTGCACTACTCCTAATGATAGCTGTTTTCTCATAATGAACATAAATCGATATACGAAATTCCAGAGTATGTATATGTAGTGATAAACAATATTTTTTGTGAACACAGTGGGGAAGGAGTGTGTTTTAGTGGTTTGAGTACTTGTTGGAGCTGGCCCGATGGCAGTAAACTGATTTTTTAAACTGAAATAAACCCACTTTTTTTCTGCCTAGCCCACCGCTGCCGGTGCCGGATCTCATATCCACAGGGGTGAAGGCGGTTCTTACTCGTCACACGGGTGCATTCTTAATTCTGTGAGTGACTTAGCATTACTCCTATCACTGGCATTTAAACCTGAGAAGTAATCACGGATGACCCCTAGTGGACCTCCCAGCCCATACCTCTCAACTGTACCCATTTTCGCAGAATGCCCAGATTTTTGGCTCATATTTTAGTCTGTCTTTCGGCGTATAGGTGTCGCCAGAGCGGAACTCCGGTCCGCTAATGTTTGGAAGTGGATTTTTACGTGCCGAGTTACCAGCCCACGCTCTAGCTGAGAATCGAACGGGACAACGTCTTGCTGTGATGCGACAACGCTACTGCAGCACCACGTTCCTCATAAAATCTGTGTTTTTCTAACAAATTACTGGGATGATCTGAGGCTTGAAATCACTAAATAATGACACATTTGAGTTTCAGACTTCAAATCCTTCAGAAAATGTATGTTAAAACAAATCCTGTTACTCTGGCAACTTTCTAAGCCTGTACCAGTAATATTTAAAATATGTTCCCATTTTTGGGCATTTAACCCCCATTTTATCAGTTTTTGTCCAGATTTCTTGCACTGAGAGGTATGCTCCAAGCCAGCACTGCTGTTGTGCATTTGCACCCCACAGCTGAAGGCAAAATAGTGGGTGGAAGGCCAATGCTGGAGAGGCAGTAGCAATGTGAAGTTGTCCTATCTCGCCTTCATTCTTACTGATGGGTTCGGAACCTCAGCCATTTAGTAAAGTTCGAGGCCTTCAGCTAGCTCGGCTCACTCCCTATCCCATGATGCTGTAGGGCATTCCCCAGATCTCGTTTGCCGCTGAAACGGTTCGAGCATCAGATTCTAGCTCTTGCTAAGTGAAACTATTTTTTTCTGCAATTTTAGTTTAATTGTTGTTATTCGCATATTTTGTATAGTTTTAATAGTTATGGTAGTTTCCTTCCTCTAAGCATCTCAAACACTTATTTTCTGTAGTAAATTAGTGTTAGTTGATACCTTTTGGCCAAGAGTGTTAGGCCTTAAGTCCCCTATCCCTTTATTGACTAGAGTGTGCCGATTGTTTGTAGTTTAGTATTAAAAAAATCCAAAAAACCCTACTTTAAGGTTTTATATTATCAGCCTGCGGTTTAGGCTTATGTGTGTGTGTGTGTGTGTGTGTGTGTGGTGAACCCATTTTTAGTTAGAGGGTTCTTCCTTTAGAATAATTAGTGTGGTAAATTTCTAAGTGATTGCTTTCTTTCAGCAAGTCTGCTTTGTTTACTGTGGATTTATACCTCTTTTAGCTCTTTGTGTTTTCTTGAAAGAGCTATTTAGCTCGATTAAATTAGAGAGCTAGTTTCTTCCTGTGTGTGTGTGTGTGTGTGTGTGTGTGTGTGTGTGTGTGTGTGTGTGTGTGTGTGTGTGTGTGTTTGGCTTTAGACTTGTATAATTTAAAAAAAAAATGTCAAAGCAGCCTAAAGAATCCAGACTTTTGGGGTTTAAAAGGTGCCCCAAGTGCTCACAGAAGATGTCCATTACGGGCAGTCACACTGAATGTGTCTATTGTTTGGGTGCCCTGCATTTACAAGAATCTTGCTCAATATGTCATTCTTTCAGTTCAAGAGTCCTTCATAAAAGAAAGAATAAGTTAATTCTCAAGGGCCTTTTTAAGTCTTCTTTTTCTGAAGCTCTGGAACAGGGTCAAAGCCCTTCAAAAAGATCAATGTCTCCTTCACAGAAATCAGGCAAAGGCTCAAAAAGACCATCATCTGCATCTTCTGATGGCTCGGAGCTGTCTAAAAAAGTCTCAAAAGTATCGGAGCCTGCTGAACGTGTCAGACCTTCCACCTCGGTTCCATCTGTATTGGAACCGATTGTGTTATAAATCAGGAGCTGCTCACCAGTCTTGGAGCCAATTTCTCCTGTGCTTAGGTCACCAATTCTCCAGTCTGTGGCATCTCCAGCTCCATCCTGTCATTCTTCCAGGAGTCTATCAGACTATGATATGGACTGTTTGGTGCAGAAACTATTGAGGACACCAGCACTGGCTAAAATTTTGTCGGAACCAAGCCAATCAGCTTCGGAGCTGACGGGACCAATCCCTTCAACTTCATTTCCTCCTCTGACCCAAATTGTAGTCTCGGAACCGGAATGCGTGGTGCTGATAGAAAAAGACCCGTAAGAGCCGAGACCTACATTGGTATCTTTGGCTCTGACTGCTCTGACTACCTTGGGGCCATCTGAGGAGTCTAGGAGCTGACACCCTCCAGTCGGATCCGGGGGGGCAGTCGGACTAAATTTTATCGGTTCTGACCTTGCCTCACGGGGCATCGGCTCGGGTTAGCTCAGCTCCTACCTCAGCCTTGGAGCCTTCTCCTGTGTTTCTGGGGGTATTTGCTGGCTCCTCGAAGTCGGAGGTTTCCTTGGGTCATAGGAGGGGGGCTTTTGCGGCTATGAGAAGAACCTTGTCCCTATGAGCATCTTCTCTGTCGGATCTGACTATTCTTCCCCCTAAGGCACCAGTATCTGTTTCTGCACAACCCATCTCACATCGCAGAGACCCGAAGCCTCAAGAAGCCCCAGAGGGAGAATCACTTTCCTTGGGGAAACTCTCCGGAAGCCCCATCCAAAGAGACACCCCAAAAGAGACTATGTAAGAGGAAACATTGGGACTCCCCGGAGGAGTCAATCACATCAGACACGGACCTTGATGAATCAGAAGGGTCCCCATGGTCACCCTCTGAATATGTCACCTCTGCAGACATCTTAGAAGTCCTTAAACAGAGAGGTGGCTGGAAGTCCATTACCCCTTCTGATGAGGAGTCCATTTACCTGAAAGCTTTTGGGTCTCGACCATCTGCCACTTGGGTGTCTCCACCTTTTGATGAGCTAATGGAACTAGTTTCTCAAAAGGCGTGGGAGTCTCCGGACACAGGAGACCAAACAAATTTATAACATCCCCAGAAGACAAAAAATTTTAAACAAAGGTGTTCCCGTAGATGCTATGGTGGTGGCGGCAGCCACCAAGGAGGAGTTATCTGAAACATCCACATCTGTCCATCTCCCGAACAAAGAGTCATTTACGATGGACAGATACAGTAAGCGCATGTTCTCTTCAGCGACCTTTACTCTATGGCCCCTGAATTACCTTACTCACTTCACCAGGTTACAGAGAGATCTTCTAAAAGAGCTGGAAGACACTCTACAGGGTACTGTAGCTGTGGGAGTGTCAGATAAAGTAACTTCACAGCTCTCCACCCTCAATTTTGTACTTAACTCATCCATGAGGCTTATTTCCTATGCAGCTGATGGAGCGAGTAGGTCAGTGGGTTCAGGAATTGCCCTTAGTAAACATTCCTGCATGTGCTTTTGTTCATTTGTGGAATCCTTCAAGTGATCCTTTATTAACACCCCTTTGATGGTTTGTCACTTTTCAGGCCTAAAGTCAAAGAAACACTGACCAGGTGTGAACAGGAAGGAAAGACTGTCTCTGCAGTAGGAGTCTCTTTTTTTCCACTCCTTCTAGACATTATCCCAATGGCCAATGGGGAGGAAAAATGTGGTTCTGAAAATCCCAGAGAGCCTTTCAAGACACACGTGGTGAACCCTCCTCCAGGGGCAGAGGGGGAGGGAATAATGGCGGGGGGGGGGTCCGCAAAATCAGGGTGACTGAGAATCTTTCTTTGGTAAGTCTTTTCAGCTTTCCTGAAAGGAGGCTCATCTGTCCCCCTCTGGAGGCAGTCGGGGATCACTTATCTTTGTACCCAGATGCCTGGCTAAAAATAACAAAAGACAAGTGGGTACAAAGGATCATATCCAGAGGTTACTCTATTCTCTTTTCCTTCTCACCCTCACTAATGAAAAGGTTCCGTACATTCCACCCAGTCACAGTAACCAAGCAACCACAGAAATTCAAAAGTTGCTAGAAAAAAGAGTCATCCAACTGATCCCTGCAGACCATATAGGATCCAGAATTTACTCAAGGTTCTTTTTAGTACCAAAGAAGACAGGGGACTGGAGACCCATACTGAATCTCAGCAGGTTAAACAAATCTGTAAAAAAGACAAAGCTCCGGATGGTCACACTGCAGTCGATACTCCCTTTTTTTGGGAAAAGACAATTGGATGTGCTCCATAGACCTCCAGGATGCGTACTACCACATTTATTATTTATTTTACATTTGTTTACCGGGATAGTCTGACTGGATATATAGCCATTTTCAGCGGAGGCCCTGGGAGAAAAGCTCCACAAAGACAAACTTACATAGATTACACAGAAGTTAGCAAACAATTATAAAAACAAAGTGATTATATACAATGGGTTAGTAGTGATTCCCTAGTAGGGACTCACAATTGTCATGGACAGAGAATTAAAAGTAAGAGGCATCAGATTGGAAGCACAGCTTGGTGATGTAGTTACAAGTTATGATAATTGCAGAATATGCTTTTAGTTTATAACTTAATCAGGGTTGGTACATGGGCATAGCCAATTCACTTTGAGATACTGTTTGAGGTTTTTTTTTTTAAGAGACTTTTGGAGGATTGTAGGGTTATATAGTTTGGCAACGAATTGCAGGTTTTGCCAATGAAGTTGGCAAACAGTGATTCACCAGCAGAGTTATTAGCTTTGTGGGTTTGGACCAGTAGTTTATCGGCTGACCGTAGGGATCTTAGATTGCTATATGGCTTAATAATATTTTTAAGTGAGGGGGTATCCTCAGGGTGGTACAAAATTTTGTGGGCTATTAAGAGTTGATTGAATTGAATTAAGCTGGGCAGTTCTAGCCACTCTAGTTGTTTAAGGTTCTGGAAGTGGTGGGTTCTGTATGTGGAGCCAGTGGCGAATCCGGCAATATGATTGTAGCTATGGGACAGCTTACCTAGTTCGGATTTGTTGAGGTTTGAGAGTACAGGCGAGGCATATAAGAGAGTAGAGAGTAGGTGTGATCGGGCGATTGCAGTCCTAGCCAGTGGGGTTAAAAATGTCTTGTTTCTATACAGTGATCCAAGCTTCTTATTGATGGTCTGTATGGTTTTGTTGACCTGTAGGTCAAATTTGAGATTATTGTCTATGATAACCCCTAGCAGTTTGGTGTGATTATCTGGGGAAATAGTGGTACCATTGTTAGATGTGATAGAGAATGAAAGTGTGGTGGATCTACTAGTGGGACAGAAGAATAGAAGTTTAGTTTTATTGGGGTTCAGAAGTAGGTGTTGATTGGTGAGCCAGTTCTCGATAGTGTTAAATGTATTTTGGGTTAAGATTTGCAAGTCGGATGGAGAGGTGGCTGAGCAGATGAGAGTGGAATCATCTACGTATTGGATGCAGGTGGCTTTAGGGATAGCAGTGTGGAGGTTGTTGATAAAAATAGAGAAAAGTAGTGGACCTAGTATGGACCCTTGAGGGACACCAAGTGTGAGAGGTAACTGGCTGGAGAGTTTGCCCTGCCATAGTACTGCATGCTGTCTACCAGTCAGGTAGGACTGGAACCACTGGAAAGCAGGCTTGTTGAGGGAAATAGATTTTAGTGAAAGAATGAGAAGTTCATGGTTGACCATGTCAAAGGCTTTTGATAAGTCAAGAAAGGTTAGCCTATTGTCATTCCTGCTTTGGTTTATGGCAGTAGTAAAGGAAAGGAGGGCTGAGGTGGTGCTGTGGTATGGCCTGAAGCTATGCTGGGAATCATATAGTAAGTTATTCTGTGAAAGGTATTGCATTAGTTGGTTGTGTACACATTTCTCCATTATTTTGGCTAGTAGGGAAAGAATGGCAATGGGTCTATAGCTGGATATGTCTGAGGAGCTACCACCTTTATGGAGTGGGATGACATGAGATATTTTCTAGAGGGAGGGGATAGCATTATCAGATAAGGTTCTGTTGATGAGGATAGATATGGGATATGCAATGGCATCTGCAGCTATTTGCAGGTACTCTGTAGGGAGGAGGTCAGCAGCGAGGGTGGTAGGATTTATATTTTTTAGAAGTGTTTTGATAAAACTAGTGTATATAGGTTGGAAGTCAAATTCTGGGTGATTATTAGGTAGATTTGGCATGTGGTTTAAGTTAGAGGGGGTTAGTTGATTTGCTAGGGATTGGATTGTTTCAGTGAAAAAGTTATTAAAGGCGCTAGCTATTGTCTCTGGGGAACTATGGGTGTAGTTAGCCGGGGTTGGGGTAGTAGAGTGACCTGAACAAAGTAGTTGATTTAACCCTGCCCAGAACTTTTGAGGGTTGTTGTGGTGTTTTTGTAGGAGATTTTGGTAGAAGCTTTTTTTATCCAGTAAAACAGATTTTTTTGTAACATTCCTGAGTTGACGATATTTTAGATGATCAAGTGGGGCTTTGGTTGTTCTCCAGCTGGCCCAGGCTCTGTTTCTAGTTTTGATTTTTGCTTTGGTATCTTTTGTGAGCCATGGTGTTGTATTTGATCTAGTTTTTATTGTACGTGCTGGAGCATGGGAATCAAGGATACTTAGGAATTTATTGTTAAAGTGATTTACGGCCTCCTCTAATGTTAGATTTTTTAGTTTTGACCAGTCAACTGCTTTTAATTCATTTTGGAATATAGCAGCATCAAAGTTTTTCCTGTTTCTAAATGTTTTATATTTGGGCTGGTGAGGGTTTCCTGCCTTATGTTTTATGATATAGGTTAGACAATGGTCACTGAGGTCATCAGGGAGAGTACCAGCTGTGTACAGTTGGGGTTGGTTATTAACTAGGATCCAGTCTAGAATACTTTCCTTGTTGGTTGGTTTGTTTATCCTAGTGGGAGAGGTTATGGTCAGTTTAAACTCAGATAAGTTTATATGAGTGGGGGGGGGGGTTAGTGGAGTAGGGGTACCAGTCGGTGTTAAAATCACCAAGAACTATGGTTTCTTGGGGATAGGTAGTGGAAACTACTAAAGGAGATCTTCTAGGGTATTTAGGTTGTTGCCTGGTGGAATGTATGCACAGACGATGTTCAAGTGTTTGTTTTGGTTAATTTGTAGCTTGGTTATGAGGAGTTCCGCGCTATTGAGTTGGAGAGGTTGAATGGTATCTCTATTAACGGTTAGAGTATTTTTGTAAAGGACTACTATCCCACCTCCTTTCCTTGTAGCACGGTCTAACCGGTGAATATTGTATCCTGGAGGTAGTATCTAATGGTCAGTAGTACTGGGTTTTAGCCAGGTTTCTGTAAGACACGTAATGTCTGAGGAGTGGGTTGCTAGGAGGGCATGTAGGTTGGGAATCTTATTGTTAATACTTCTAATATTTAGGTGAAATGCTAGGAGGGAACTAATGGGAATATTCATGTGTAGCTTGACTGTGGGGATTGTGGTAGGGGAGTGGAGGTTATTGGGTGTGGGTGGGCCAGGGTTGGGATGGATGTATCCATGTGTTATAAGGTTATAGTGACAGGATATTCTGAGCTTTAGGAGTTTGTTTATAAGCTTTATATAGTCTTTGTCTTTAGGATTATGTTTTGTGGCTGTACAGGGGTGGTATTTTATAGAGGGTGGTATATTCGGTGGGAAGGTAAAGTGTTTGTTGTTATGTGTGAAGTCGCGGGTGTCTGTTTGACCATTTGAGTAGTGAATACCATGGTCAAGTGTTTGTTCATAGGCAGTGAGATGGTAAAATAAAAACAGTGTAGGCATTTGGGTAATTAGTGTTTTTTTCTTGTTTGCATTTTGATAGGAGGCGAGCCAAATATGATGGCTGACTGTGCTGACAGGGTGTGGAAGAATGAGAGAGAAGGAAATGGGTTAAGGGGGCAGGGTTGCTCAATGATGTGTGAGGTGCTGATTGGTACTTAGCAGGAGGGGAGTGGCAAAGTCTGGTTTAAATTTAGCACTAGTGGGGGCGGGTGGAATTTGGGGGCAGGGAGGGGAGCGGAGCGAGCCAAGCACAGCGGGGCTAACGCTGACTCTAAGAGTTACCTTGGGCTTTTGGTTTGGTTTGTATGATTGCATGTAAGCAGTGTTGTTGGCTGTACTTTAATTTGTTTTATTCTTTTTTAATTTTACACCAATTTTCAGGCTAAGTTTAATTGTATCCTAGGGTTTAAACTAGCAAGTGTAGTCAATAAGGAGGGAGCAAAATTACTTTACCAAATTGAAAAGTAAATGTTTTGGACTGGAACACTGTGTGAGTGTAAGGCTGATTCAAAGTAGTGTAGCCCAATCTAGTGACAATTGGCTAGATCCCTTCACTGTTGTTGTGCATACACCATTAAGCATCAACGGTTTAAAAAAACTAAATTGTAGTTCACCTATTACAATTGAAAAGCTGGATGGAGTCAGGTTCTTGCTTCCCAGAGGTTTTACTTAGTTAAGATAGCCAGCTTCAGTGGATAAGGTAGAAATTGCTTTATGCAGTGAATCCCAGGTGGGGGGGGGGGGGTCACTCAGGAAAGAAACCCGTGCAAACTGAAAAATAAAGGTAAATAAGGCAGAATTAGTGCAAAGGTTACAAGAATGTGAAGTGGAGAGCATTCAAGGAATAGACTTGGAGAGTAAAATGAATTATATTGCATACATTATGATTAAAAGTGATTATAGTGCATACAGTATCAGCTCTGTAAAACCACAGACTAAGAGCAGTAACATACAGCCTCTAAGTCCAGTGATAACAGCTGTATACTTCAGTGAATACACACAGGATATAAAGCACAAAGCAAAGTATGGCTGTTTTAGGACAATAATTCTAGAGCTATGTTATTCAGTATGAACTAACAGTAACATGAACTGCATTCACTTAGCCTTCTATAAAAGCAATTATAAAGTCCAGCCTGTAAGTCTTCTAAGTACAGTAGCATGCCATAGGAATGTTTACAAATGTAATCAGAACATGAATGACCTCTGCAAAACAGCAGGATGCCTGTCAGATATTCAACAATTAAAGCTCTACCTTCATAAAACAAGATAAAAAAAGCAGTTTGTAAGTTAGGACATTAGCTAGCTCTCAAAACATATACGAGTTCTGAACAGCAGTTACAGCTTAGCACCATCAAATACCTCAGCAGTTAACAGTAATAACCAAATAAATCAGCAGCTATCAGCAAAGAGAGGACAGTAATGCAAAGTAACTTACTTACTGTGCAGGCACAACAACAGAGGGGTAGGGAAGGTACAACAGCTACAGGATGAAATGAATGTGAGTCAGGTAGTAGAGAGTTTGATTAAAGATGACACCCTAGGAGGGGGCTGACTAATGAAGATAATCAGGGGGTGGGGTTGGGAGTGGCAGATAGGGAAATTGGAGAAGAGAGCAGTCAGGATGGGATTAACCAGGAACTTATGGATACCTCCCCCACAGGGAGAAGGGCTGGAAAACTATCAGTGTAAGGTGAGGACTGACTCTGAGAGTTACCTTGGGCCGTTGGTTTGGTTTGTATGAATAAAATAAAAATTGACAGGCCATCCAGGAGTTACCTGCACTTTTGGCTGGGGAGCCATTCATCACCAATTCTGAGCCCTGCCCTTTGGTCTCACTACAGCCCCCAGGGTGTTCACCAAATGCATGACAGTGGTTACGGCTCTCCTGAGGCATTCACGATTCCGGGTGTTTCCATATCTAGATGACTGGCTCCTAACCGCCACCACCAAGCATCTACTTTCACAAGCAAGAAATTCAACTTTGAATGCCTGTACTCAGTTGGGAATTTCAATAAACTACGAAAAATCTGCCTTTTTGCCATCTCAACGTATCATCTTTATAGGTGCAGAGTTGGACATGGTTTCAATTATGGTAAAACTTCCACCAGATAGGATACAAACCCTACAAGTGCAGGTTCAAGGCCTCCTATCAAAAACAAAGGTCCAGGTGAGGACAATTCTCAAGGTATTAGGTACTATAGCGACAGCAATCACTATGATTCCCCCTAGCACAAATGCACATGCGAATCTTACAGTGGCTCTTATTCACCCCCCCCAGTGGTCCATGCAGCAACTTCCGATGTCAAACTAGATATTAATAACAGAATCTTGCAGGAGAGAGTTATGTTGGTGGCTACAGTCAGATCAAGTGACCTTAAGTCGTCTTTTCATTCTTCCATCCCCCCTAGCCACAGTGACCATGGATGCCTCCAGATAGGGTGGGGGAGTATTATCAGATAATGACAGCCCAAGGCATGTGGCAGAATTACAAGGCCCATTTGCATATCAATGTCCTGGAGGTGAGAGCGGTGCTTCTGGAGTTGCAGGCATTTCAACACTCTTTTCCACTGGGAACTATTGTAGTCTAGACAGATAACATGTCAGTGGTTTGGTATATAAATAAACAAGGAGGAACCAAATCTTACCCCCTTTGTCGAGAGGCCCTGAGAGTATGGCAGTGGGCAACGTCCTCCCTACGCTTTCTGATAGCAATGCACATCCCAGGGAAATTCAACGTGATAACAGACAAACTCAGCAGAGCACTTCTAATGCTTCACGAGTGGTCCCTGAAACAAAAAGTAGCGGAAATGATTTTCCAGAAATGGGGCCAGCCTTGCTGCAACCTTTTTGCCATGTCCATGAACACAAAATGCAGCAACTACTTTGCCCTAATCCCAAGGGACGCACTTATACACAACTGGCCCCTGGGTCTCCTCTATGCCTTCCTTCCCTCCTTTCCCATTGATACCCAAAGTTCTTCAGAAAGCCAGTGCTTTGGGAAGGACCTTAATTCTAATAGCCCCTTACTGACCTCATCAAATTTCGTTCCCCTTCCTATGGCCTTATCTTCAGGAAGAGCCTTGGATTCTGGACCCAGTTTCAGATCTCCTGATCCATTCATCGGGAACTCTTCATCCATCCCTTCATACCCTCAAACCGACAGCTTGGCTGCTCCAATTCCAAACATAGCCAGGGTAAAAAACCTTTCATCCACAGCACAACACATCCTGATTTCTTCTCACGTCATCTGCCAGAAGGTTATACCTCAGCAAATGGAAAAGGTTTTCAATATGTGCTCTACAGAATCACATTGATCCTTACTCAGCACCTATATCTGCCATCCTAGAGTTTTTAACAAAACTGTTTAGTGAAGGGGCAGCTGCAGCTACTATTCGAGTACAACTAGCAGCAATCTCAAATTTTCATTTTGGGAATGAAGGGCTAAATATTATGTCCCATAGGCTATCTAAGGCCTTTCTGAGAGTCAACTACCAAAACACATGCAACGTTGCAACAAAATGAACTATACTACTACTGCACTATCTTCTCTATGCAACAAATGTAAGAGGAAACGCAGTGCAGTTTCGCTGATCAGCAGTTTAAAACTTTAATTTACGAATACAACTTACACACACATAAATAAAATAAAAAACGAAAACTTTTCGTCTGTATTACAAGCCAACATTGAAGAGTTGAGCGCTTTCACCTATCTCACATAGGCTTCATCAGAACTAATTAACATTGAATCTCTATCATTTAAATAACTTTTTTTGACGCCAAATTCCTTTGGTGTATTTAAAGCCATATACTCACATTTCCTAACTAAAAATATACAAAGAAAATTATATAATAAATATTGCAATAAAAATATGCAACTCAAATGTTCAATAAATATATATGTTAATACCTATTAATAGGAATATAATAATTAATGCTGGGACAAAAGTACAAAAAAAACATTACTAGACTGGTAATAAATTCCCAAAAAATGACATCATAATGAAAATGAACGTCATTTAAAAATGTATAATAAAACTTACAAACTCAACTATATGTCCTATTTCCTTCTAACTTTTATATGATGACTGGTCAAAAATATTTATAATTAATCAGTGGAAAAAAATATATTTTATGTTAAAAAATTATTATATGTTAAAAAATTAATTTTTTATGTTTAAAAACTATTTCAATAAATATACTATTATATTAATAAATTAATAAATTTAAATATAATAAATTTTAATAAGTTAAACTATGTAATAAATTTTTATAAGAATGTTTTTAAAATAACAATGGTTTTAGTGCAATAGTATCATTCAGACCAGGATCAGTGGCCACATCTGTGTATACTTGCCACCATATTTCTTTGTAACTTAAAATATCTTTTCTGTTACCTCCTCTTATGTTAATTTTTATATGTTCCAAGATCCCAAATCTGAAACTATGCTCTTCACCATTTTTTTCCACATGCCTATATAAGGCATTATTAATGTCCTTTCTCCTTATACTGTATGCATGGTCATAAATCCTCTTTTTGAATGCTCTCTCCGTTTTCCAATATAATATGCTGTGCATTTAGAACACTTAGCCAAATAAATCACATAAGGAGTGTTGCAATTACCTTTAACAAACTTAATATAAGTTTTGTTTATAGTGTCAAGAATTAACTCAGTTTCTTCTGTAATTGCCCTACACTGATTACAGTTACCACACCTAGTGGTGGCTCTTAAACTACCTTCTCTTGTCATCCTTTGATTTATCATGTTCCCTGTTTCTAATATTTTTTTCAAATTATACACCATTTTGTATACTACTAAAGGTCTTTCTCCCCAATACTCCCACCAAGTTGTTATCTGTTTTAAATATCTGCCAATAGTTTTCAATAATTTTCTTTATCCTGTTAACATGTGGTGTGTATGGAAGTATGCAAGCTCTTTGATATTTATTTACATTCATAATCTTATCTCCACCCTGTTTGTCTCTCCCTTTTGTTACACCTGAACAACCCAATAGCGGAATGTATTTTGTACCCCATTGTGTGATAACGTATTGTTTAACATCCTCCATCATTTTGACATCATACTTTCTTTCCTTAAAAAGTTCTGTAACAAATTCCAACTCTGCTAACATCTCCTCATATCTCAACGTCATCCTTGCTACTCTAATACATTGACCCTTGTATATATTATATAATAATTTCTTAGGATGATTGCTAGTATATTGCAAATAGTCATTGGAAAAAGTATTCTTTCTATATATATTAGATTTAAATCCCTTTTCGTCATGGGATACAAAGGTGTCAAGGTATGCTATACCATTTCTACTTGTTGTATAAGTAAATTTCAAAAAATCACTACTATTATTAATAAAAGTTATGAATATATTGAAATCTTCTATACTGTCTTTCCATAAAATATAAATGTCATCCAAAAATCTTGTATAATGTATGACATTTTGGAAAAGATTATTTTGGAATAACACATCATCCTCCCAGTTCAACATAACTAAATTTGCAAAAATTGGAGCACTTGCAGAGCCCATTACTACTCCTTTGCTTTGCCTAAAATATTCCCCTTCAAATAAAACATAATTATGTTCCAAAATTAATGTCATACATTCCATAATAAGGCATATTTTGTCCCACTCTAAATTGGTGTATCTCCTTATACTGTTACAAAACATGTCTAATCCCTGATTTTTAGGGATGCACAAAAACAAGTCAATGACATCAATAGTGACATATAAAATATTACTTGTATCTGTTTGTATGGGGAAATTCGAAAGGAAGTCCCAAGAATCTTTTAATAGATGGGGGATGTAATTATATGTGTCCTTTAGCCAGGTGTCAATGGCTACTCCAAGGGGAAATGTTTTTGCTTTACTGCCAGAAACAGTTGGTCGAAACAGGGGGTCTTCAATATTTTGTGTACCTTTGGAATTCCTACCAATATTGCTAACATTGGATGTTGTACCTTTAAAAAATTGTAAATTTCATTATTAATACGATTATCTATCCAAAATTCCTCTAGGTAGGAATCTATCCTTTGGTACGCAATATTTATTTCATTCAAAGAGACTGATTGGTAGTTACCTGTCTCTGTAAGAAGTGTAAATAGTTTATGATTGTATTCCATTCTATCATAAATCACTATACCCCCACTTTATCAGGTTTCATAATACGTATGTTATGATCCCTTCTGAGATTATAAAGCTCATTCCTTTCTTCTATAGGCAAATTATCCTTGAATTTTCTCTTTTGGATTGTGTTTTTATACTTATAAATTTCTCTATGTACCTTTTTTCATATACCTCTACCACCGGGTTCATATGGGGTACAAAAGTACTTTTTTTCTTTAATTTCCTATCTTCTATATCCTTGTCCTTGAAATTATCACCTTCTTTATCCTTAAACATAATGGCTAAATTTAACTTGCGGGTGAAGAGTTTCACTTCACTTAAATGATCTACCAAATCAAATATAAGTAGGAATAAATTTCATTCCTTTAGACAATAATTTGAAGTGAATACTCTCCACTTTGAAGCTAGAATAATTATATATATGAAAATTATCATAACTATTGACTACACCTTCCGTATGAATAGTTTTATTCCCTTTTTCTCTAACACCTTTTTTCTTCTTATTAACTTCTATTTTACCCAGAATCTCTCCTGGTAGTCTCTTTGTTATTTGTAACCCCTGTAATACTTCTTCGCCACATATCCTGTCTTCTTTTTTCCAATATGGGGATTCCAGTTTTTTTGAAACTTTTGTTCGTTTCTCCTATTACTTGGATATCCTTCTCGGTTTTCCTCATAAAATTTGTCTTCCCCTCTATAAGTGTTCTGTTCACTATATTTACTGTAATGACCATTCTTTTGCTCATACATTTTGTTTCTCAAATCTACTTTCCATATATATGCTTTATCTTCTTTGTATTGTGAGATATCTCTATTCAATTTTTTACACTTCCTATCATAAATAGTCTGAGATTTCTTTTCCACTATCAAAAACTGCTTGTTGTATAAATTACTCCACTCATCAAATAATAAATCATTTTCTATTTCAACATTTAATTCCTCTGCCTCTATAATATATTTAGATAATTTTTCATCTTTGTATTTGATCAATAAATCCATGTATTTAAAACCACATTCATTAAAAAAATCATTAAATTCATTCATACATTCATTGTTAGTGTCAATACCTAATGGAAGTTTGAAAAAACGCAATCCAACTGGTACAATTTTCAAAGCTAAACATTTATGCAAATAAGCATTTTCAATTTTTATATTATTGATCTTACTTAAAACATTTCCTAATTTATAAATTTTATCCTTAAGTGTATCGTTCACTGTTTCCTTGTTTGTTGGCCTTTGCTTCCCTTTTTCAAAATTATCAAAATTACAGTCATTAGAAAAAAATCTGTTCAAATGTACTTTCTTATTATTATTATCAACTGTTTCTACCTTATTGGTAATAGGTTTGTGCACAGTACCTTTGTCCATAACTGATGTCCCAACAGTATGTGCATATGTTTTAATAGGTTTGGTACGTTTAGGTCTCGTACTTGTATGAAGCATTTCTTCCTCATCCTCATAGTCATACATAGAAAAGTTAAAAGTAAAAACCGTAGAATTCAAATTGTAACTCTCTCTTGTTAAGTTAGGAAACTGTGAAACCAGTAAATCTATGTCTGCACTGTCTTTCTTTTGTGTCTTATGGAAAAGTTCCAACCCACCATCGTTCAAACCTCCTGATGTAGCAGTCTGTTTAGTTGATATTTTTTTAGATGGTATTCTGTTAACCGAATGACCCGGTTCTGCAGAGTGCTCACACGGACTGTCCTTTCCATCCGGACTTTCACCTGTTACCTTATTACCTTTCGGTATCTCCTTAGAATGTATCATCCTTCCAAATTCATTATTCTCTGTGTTGCTGTGCTCCCTGGTACCTCCGTTAACTTCCAAGCTGTCCGATGTGTTGGGTCGTGTATTCACATTTAATATTCCAGTTACTATAGACCAGTGTTCAATTTTTTGCAGTAGAACACCCAAAGCTTGTGTAAGTTGTGAAACTTCCCCTTTCAAAACCGCCAATTCCATCTTGATTATCTCCTGGTCGGGTTTCTCCAGGGAATTTTGTATTTGTGTCAGTGATTGCTCAGCTATTTCCTCCATAATCAACTACCGAACACATGCAACGTTGCAACAAAATGAACTGTACTACTACTGTGCTATCTTCTCTATGCAACAAATGTAAGAGGAAACGCAGTGCAGTTTTGCTGATCAGCAGTTTAAAACTTTAATTTACAAATACAACTTTCACACACATAAATAAAATAAAAAGCAAAAACTTTTCGTCTGTATTACAAGCCAACATTGAAGAGTTGAGCGCTTTCACCTATCTCACGCAGGCTTCATCAGACATAGATTTACCGGTTTCACAATTTCCTAACTTAAGAGAGAGTACAATTTGAATTCTACGGGTTTTACTTTTGACTTTTCTATGTATGACTATGAGGATGAGGAAGAAATGCTTTGTACAGGTACGAGACCTAAACGTACCAAACCTATTAAAACATATGCACATACTGTTGGGACATCAGTTATGGACAAAGGTACTGTGCACAAACCTATTACCAATAAGGTAGAAACAGTTGATAATAATAATAAGAAAGTACATTTGAACAGATTTTTTTCTAATGACTGTAATTTTGATAATTTTGAAAAAGGGAAGCAAAGGCCAACAAACAAGGAAACAGTGAATGGTACACTTAAGGATAAAATTTATAAATTAGGAAATGTTTTAAGTAAGATCAAGAATATAAAAATTGAAAATGCTTATTTGCATAAATGTTTAGCTTTGAAAATGTTACCAGTTGGATTGCGTTTTTTCAAACTTCCTTTAGTGTTCTAAATGCACAGCATATTATATTGGAAAAACGGAGAGAGCATTCAAAAAGAGGATTTATGACCATGCATACAGTATAAGGAGAAAGGACATTAATAATGCCTTATATAGGCATGTGGAAAAAAATGGTGAAGAGCATAGTCTCAGATTTGGGATCTTGGAACATATAAAAATTAACATAAGAGGAGGTAACAGAAAAGATATTTTAAGTTACAAAGAAATATGGTGGCAACTATACACAGATGCGGCCACTGATCCTGGTCTAAATGATACTATTGCACTAAAACCATTGTTATTTTAAAAACATTCTTATAAAAAATTATTATATAGTTTAACTTATTAAAATGTATTATATTTTAATTTATTAATTTATTAATATAATACTATATTTATTGAAATAGTTTTTAAACATAAACAATTAATTTTTTAACATATACTAATTTTTTAGCATAAAATATATTTTTTCCACTGATTAATTATAAGTACAAATATTTTTGACCACTCATCATATAAAAGTTAGAAGGAAATAGGAAATATAGTTGAGTTTGTAAGTTTTATTATATATTTTTAAATTAAGTTCATTTTCATTATGATGTAATTTTTTTGTGAATTTATTACCAGTCTAGTAATGATTTTTTGTACTTTTGTCCCAACATTAATTATTATATTCCTTTTAATAGGTATTAACATATATATTTATTGAACATTTGAATTGCATATTTTTATTGCAATATTTATTATATATATTTTCTTTGTATATTTTTAGTTAGGAAATGTAAGTATATGGCTTTAAATGCACCAAAGGAATCTGGCACCAAAAAAGTTATTTAAATGATAGAGATTCAAAGTTAATTAGTTCTGATGAAGCCTACCTGAGATAGGTGAAAGCGCTCAACTCTTAATGTTGGCTTGTAATACAGACAAAAAGTTTTCGTTTTTTATTTTATTTATGTGTGTGTAAGTTGTATTCATAATTTAAAGTTTTAAACTGCTGATCAGCGAAACTGCACCGCGTTTCCTCTTTCTGAGAGTCACTAATCTTTTAAGACTGCCTATCAGGCCTCGGCTTCCACCATGGAACCTGAATCTAGCACTGTCGAGATTAATCCTTCCTCCCTTTGAGCCATCAGATTCATGTGATATAAAGTTCTTAACATGGAAGACCATTTTCCTGGTGGCAATTACATCAGCCAGGAGAGTTTCAGAGTTACAAGCCTTATCTATAAAACCACCATATTTGTTGTTCCACAATGACAGGGTGTCACTCCAAACAAACCCAACCTTTCTACCAAAAGTATGTTCAGATTCTAATTTGAACCAGTCAATAGAATTGCCGGTTTTCTTTCCCACATATGGCAATAAGGCAGAATATATGCTTTACCAACTTGATGTGCACAGACAGTTGCATTTCTATCTACACAGGGCAAAAGAATTTAGGAAAACTGACCAACTGTTCATATCCCTTTCAGATTGCAAAAAAAGGCTTGCCTGTAGCAAAAACTACTCTTTTAAAGTGGCGATCAGACTGCATTTCGTTCACTTATAACTCAGTAAATAAACAACTATCAGACAAGGTAAAAGCTCTCTCTACCAGATCTGTTTCTACTGCCTCTGCATTTAGTGCTAAACTACCAATGGATACCATCTGTGCAGCAGCTACCTGGGCGAGACCTCATACCTTTATCACTCATTACAAAGTAGATTTGGCCTCTAGGGACAGGGCCTCCTTTGGGTCCACTGTGCTGGAGAATATACTTCCTTGAGCCACCCAAGAAATATGGTGCTAGGGACGCTGTCCCATCAGTAAGAACGAAGGAAAGATAGGACAACTTCACATAAAGAAGTTATGTACCTACCATAGCATTCTATGTGAGTTGCCCATCTCTCCTTCATTCTTATGTCCCACCCTCCTACCGCCTTCCTTGGCATCTGGAGGAATGATAGGTCACAAATTGGCACTTCGTGGTCTTTGACCCTTTTTCTCTTAGCTTATCAGCTTATGATAAGTCCTGTTTTTCTCTATGCAGGTGTATGTGATTACATGCTAGTATTTTTCTATCAGCAAACAAGATCTGGGGAATGCCCTACAACATCATGGGATAGGGAGTGAGCCATGAGCTAGCTGAAGACCTCGAGCTTTAGTAAATGGCCGAGTCAGAACCAGGGATCAGTTCTAAACCCATCAGTAAGAATGAAGGAGAGATGGACAGCTCACATGGAACATTATAGTAGGTACATAACTTCTTTTTTGCAGGCTCAATGAAGCCACTGAGGCTGAGTACTGGGTAGGGTGTGTGTGTGTTTGGGGCAGGGGTTATACTTCTCAACTTACCCACTCTGATTTTGCAGAACTTACCCTTAAATGTTTTAATTTTCCAGTATGTCACTGAACATTAAATCAAACAATAATGTCAAACATTAACGTATTATTTATAGCTCAATACCGAATCAGGACAAAACTCAAGTGAATCGAGAACAATTCCAGAAATAATCAGGGCAATCAGGGACTCTTAAAATAAAGTACTATTAACTTAAGACATAGACAGAATAAGATAATGTGAATTAAAAAGAAGTTATGTATTCACCATAATGTTCCATGTGTGTTGTCCATCTCGCCTTCATTCTTAACTGGTGGGGTTCGGAACCAATCCTCGGTTCCGACTCAGCTGTTTTCAAAAGCTCAAGGTCTTCCACTGGCTCGTGGCTGTATCCTTATCCCATCATGCCCTAGGAAAGCTCCCCAGATCTTGTTTGCTGATAAAACAATATGTTGTTGTGTCTTTCGGCTTTTCCCGGTTAGGGGTCGCCACAGTGGAACTCCGGTCCGCTAATGATTGGCAGTAGAATTTTACGTGCCGAGTTGCCAACCCTGATGCACAACCTTCAACGAAGGTATGCCCATTCACGCATGTCTCCACACAGAAGACACTCTAGCTGAGAATCAAACAGGACAACATCTTACTGTGAGACGACAACGCTACCGCAGCACCACCAAAACAATATGAAATAGTAAAAATTTAAATTATTCAAACTTAGAGAAGAAGGTCGGAGAACATATTTTTCCAAACTTGACCACTCTATCCTCCAGGAGTCAAAAGCTGGGGGAAGGAGGGTGGGATGTAAGAATGAAGGCAAGATGGACAACACACATTGAACATTATGGTGAGTACATAACTTCTTTATGTGATGTTGTCCTATCTCGCCTTCATTCTTAATTGGTGGGACAGCGTCCCTAGCACCTACTTTCTTAGGTGGCTCACGAGAGAATATTCTCCAGAACAGTAGACCCAAAAGAGGTCCTGTTCCTGGAGGCCAAATCCACTTTGTAATGAGAGATAAAGGTATGGGTTCTTGCCCATGTTGCCGCAGCACAAATGCTGTCAATTGGTAGTCTAGCCCAAAAGGCAGATGAGGCTGCTATGGCTCTTGTAGAATGACCTTTAACTTTAAAGGGTAGATTTTTGTTGTGAGATTTTTATGTAAATGTATTGCAATCTGATAGCCATTTCAAAAGTGTGACCTTAGATACAGGAGTACCTTTTTTAGATTCTGAAAAGGAAACAAATAATTGGTCAGAATTTCTGAAGTCCCTTGTCCTGTATAAATAAAACCGTAATTGTTTATGAACGTCCAGTTGATGTAGTGCATACTCTGCATTGTTGACATAGTTAGAAGAAAAACACTGGTAGTTCTATGGACTGATTTAAATTAGACTCTGAGCATACTTTTGATAGGAAGGATGGGTTTGTTCGAAGGGAGACTGTCTTCATTGAAAAGCATGTAGAGGGCTGTATCGATAAAGCTTGGAAGTCTGAAACTCTTCTAGCAGAAGTGATGTCAATCAAGAGAATTGTTTTCCATGTCAAGAACTTTAGATCACAGGATGATGCAGGTTCAAAGGGTGAGAGAATCAAACAGGCTAGAGCAAAGTTTAGGTCCCATGGTGGTAAAGGGGTCTTAATGGGTGGTCTTAATAAAAATGTGCCCTGTAGAAAAGCTTTGCATAGTCTGTGAGACATCAAACTTGGGCCCAAATCTCTTATGTGAAAATTAGATATTGTTGCCAACTGTACTCGAATGGTAGCTGCAGCTGCACCTTTATTAAACAGCTTTGTCAAAAATTCGAGAATGGAGCCTATGGGAGTGGAAAAGGGATCAATGTGGTTACTTAATGCCCAAGAAGAAAATCTTTCCATTTACTCATGTATAATCTCCTTGTTGCAGCCTTATGGGATGAGATCAAGATATGCTTCACAGATGAAGAAAGGTTAGTTAGCCTAGCTATATTTGGAATCAAAGCAGCCAAGCTGTCAATTTCATGGTCTGAAGAGAGGGATGGAACATCCCTGATACATGAGTCAGAAGATCCGGAACTGGGTCCAGAACCCATGGCTTCTCCTGGAGATGAGGCCAAAGGAAGGGGAACCAGACCTGATGAGGCCAGTATGGGGCAACGAGAATCAGATTGCTTCCCAATAAGCTGGCTTTCTGAAGAACCTTGGGTATCAGGGGAAAGGGAGGGAAGGCATAGAGGAAACCCGAGGGCCGGTCGTGTACAAGTGCATCCCTGGGGGGATTAGGGCAAAATAGCTGCTGCATTTGGCATTCATGGATATGGCAAAAAGGTTGCAGCAAGGTTGGCCCCATTTGTGGAAAATCATTTCTGGCTACTTCTGGTTTTAGGGACCACTTGTGAGGCATCAGAATTGCTCTGCTCAGTTTGTCCGCTATCACGTTGGATTTCCCTGGGATGTGCATTGCTATCAGAAAGTGTTGGGAAGAGATTGCAAACTGCCATACTCTCAGGGCCTCTCAACAAAGGGGGTAGGACCTAGTTCCTCCTTGTTTGTTTATATACCAAAAAACTGACATGTTGCCCGTCTGTATTGCAATAGTTCCCAGCATAAGAGAGTCCTGAAGTACTTGCAATGCTAGAAGCACTGCTCTCATCTCTAGGACACTGATGTGCAAATTGGCCTTGTGGTCTTGCCAAGTACCTTGGACTGTCCTTCCCAGAAAATGCCCCCCCAGCCTATCTGGGATACATCCATGGTCACTGTGGCTAAAGGCTGGGGGAGAACAAAGGGTCGACCTAATGTTACATGAGTAGAGTGAAGCCACCAAAGAAGGTCTTTCTTGCAAGATTCCGTTATCAAAATTTGGTGTGACATGGGTAGTTCCTGCATGGACCTCTGAGTGAATAGTAACCACTGTAGAGTTCTCATGTGCAGATGTGCTAATGGAATCATGGCTATTGCCACTGCCATGATTCCCATGACTTTCAGAAATGTTCTTGTTTGAACCTTCCTCTTGGACAGTAGGATTTGGACCTTATGTCATAGGACTTGAACTCTTTCTGGGGGAAGTTTTGCCATCATTTTTGTTGTATCTCAATCTCCTATAAAAATGATATGCTGAGATGGCAACAAGGCAAATTTTTCATAATTTATTGTGATTCCTAGATGAGAGCAGAGCTGTAAAGTGGTGTCTCTCTTCTATCAGTAGATGCTTGGTGGTGGAAGTTAGGAGCCAGTCATCTAGATACGGAAACACTTGAAATCCTAGACATCTCAAGTGAGCCGTGACTACTGCCATACACTTGGTGACACTCTGGGGCTGTAGTGAGACCAAAGGGCAGAGTTCGAAACTGGTAGTGACTGGCTCCCAGCTGGAAGCGCAAATGACTCCTGGATGGCCTTTCCATTTTTATGTGGTAGTATGCATCCAGGAGGTCTATAGAGCACATCCAGTTGTCTTTTGCCAGAAAAGGGAATATTGACTGCAGTGTTACCATCCGGAGCTTTGTTTTCCTTACTGATTTGTTCAATCTGCTGAGATCCAGTATTGGTCTCCAGTTCCCTGTTTTCTTTGGAACTAAAAAGAACCTTGAGTAAGTTCCGATCCTATTTGGTCTGCACGGACTGTCTGGATGACTCTTTTGTCTAGTAACTTTTGAATTTCTAGAGTTGTTCCCCTTGACTGGGTGGGGAGTCCAGGATGTTCTTTATGTTTGGAACGGGGAAGGAAAAGGGTATAGAGCAGCCTCTGGATATTATGCTTTGTACCCACTTGTCTTTTGTTATTTCTAGCCAGGTTTCTGGGTACAAAGATAAGTGACCCCAACTGTCTCCAGAGATGGAAAGGCGGGCCTCCCTTCAGGAGCACTGAAAGGGCCTACCACGGAACAAATCTGTCACCCTGATTTTGTGGACCCCTTCTGCTACATGGATAGCATCTCCCATTACTACTAACCCCTCTGCCCCTGGGGGAAGAGTTACCACGTGTGTCCTGAAAAGCTCTCTGGAATTTTTGGAACCACATCTTTCCTCCAGTTTGACCTTTTGGGTAAGGTCTGGAAGGTAGTGAAAAATGGATTTCCACGGCAGAGAGTGTTTTTCCTTCTTGCTCGCACCTGGTGAGTGTGTCCTTAACTTTTGACCCGAAGAGAGATGAGCCATCGAAGGGGGCATTAACATAGGTAGAATTAAAAGGCTCTGGAAAGTCACACAAGCGCATCCAGGAATGTCTCCTCAGAGAAATTCCTGAACCCACTGCCCTGCTTGCTCCATCTGCTGCATAGAAAATAAGTCTCATGGAGGAGTTAACCACAGAGTTTAAGGTGGAGAATTGAGAGGAAACCTTGTTTGTAACCTCTGCAGCTACTGAACCTTGTAGAGTATCTCCTAGCTTTTTCAAGAGATGCCTCTGCAACCCAGTAAAATGAGTCGGGTAATTCAGTGATCTGAGTGCAAATGTCGCTGAAGAAAACATGCGCTTCCCATATCTGTCCATTGTAGGAGACTCCCTGTTTGTTGGATGGACAGACGAGGATGTCTCTGAAAGCTCCTTTTTTGTGACTGCCACCACCACCGTAGCATCTACCGGGACACCCTTAGTAAGGAATTCCTTGTCTGAAGGTGCAGTAATAAACTTGTTTGGCTTACAAAGAACAGGTTCCACTGAGTCTGGAGACTTCCATGCCTTTCGACTAACCACTTGCATGAACTCGTTGAAAGGTAGAGACACCCAAGCGGCAGAAGGGTGAGACCCAAAAGCCTTCAGCTATACAGACTCATCCTCAGAAGGGTTAATGGGCTTCCAGCCACCTCTCCCTGCTCAAGGATTTCCAGGATATCTGCAAAGAAAACATCCTCAGAGGCTGACCATGGGGACCCTTCTGACTCATCAAGGTCTGTATCAGAAGTGATGGACTCCTCTGGGGAGTCTAATTGCTTCCTCTTACAAAGTCTGTTATAATGAACCTCTTCAGAAGGGTATTCAGGAGAGTTTTCTGTAGAGAGGGGTTCACCTGATGGTGTATCCTGAGGCCTATGGTCTCCACTTGTCTGTGGATGGTGTGGTGCCAAGACAGACACCAATGCTCCCCTGGGAAGAATGTCAGTACCTAAGAGGGGCGCTATCTGTGGAGACAGTACTCTCCTCATCACCCTGAAAGCCCCCCTTCCCTGATCAGATGATACCTCTGGCTCCAAAGAGGCAAAAGGTATCTCTGGAACCAAGGGGGTTGTCTCTGAGGCCGATGTAGGAGCCGAGCTCACCCATGCCGAAGCCTCGATTGGCAAGGTTGGATCCAACGACTATCGGTTCTGACTCCCTTCCCCAGACCCAACCAAAGATCGTCAGCTCTTAGACTCCTCGAGTTCAAAAGGAACCGAGGATGTCAGAGCAGATGTCAGGCCCAAAGAACCCAGAATAGGTATTGGCATTGACGGTTCCACTATGGTAGGTTCCAGACATTCCAGGTCCGAGGTCAGCTCGGAGGAGGAATCAATGTCAAAGGAGAGGTCATGGTCGGCTCTGAATCTCTCTGGGTTGGAGCCGATAGCAGTTTGGCCAGTGCCTGTGTCTTTAAGAGTCTGTGCACCACCCGATCCACATCATCATCAGAAAGACTCCTGGAGGACCAAAATGAGGGGGCAGAAGATCTAACTGGTTGTAGAAGAGATGACCTTAAAGTAGGGGAGACGGGTACCATTTCCAGGGACTGGCTCCCTACTTCAAATTCTATCAGCACCGATGCTGAAGGAGCCAATGATGAAGATTTTTTGGGCCCAACAATCTTTGGGTCCGAAGAAGTAACTTTGGTCAACTTTTTTGCTGGCTCTGAATGGCCAGAAGAAGGAGATAACCTTTTTCCAGATTTGTCAGACTTGGATGAAGGAGACTTGGTCAATTTAGAAGTGCCCTGACTTTCTTCTAATGTTTCAGTGAAGGGGGACTTCAATAAACCTCTTATTATAAGCTTGTTCTTACTTTCAAGCAGCACTCTTGAACTAAAAGAGTGGCAAATAGAACAGGATTCTTGCAGATGCACAGCTCCTAGACAGTATACACAAATAGTGTGTCCATCCGTGATGGACATTTTTTGGTTGCATTTCACACACTTTATAAACCCTGAGGGTTTGTTTTCTTTATGTTCCTTAGACATAATGTATATATTAGTCAATAACAATAACAACAAGTATAAGAAGGTATCACTATACTCTGTCAAACAATTATAACTATATATATATATATATATATATATATATATATATATATATATAATTTTTTTTTTTTTTTAAACACGAAGAAATATACAAACAAAATATAAAACAATCACAATAGAAGAGGGGAAGGGGTTGCAGTTCTCTAACTGAAAAGTAGCTGCCTAGCTCAAATGGGAGAGAGAAGGGAGAAAGATAACACTCTAACTTAAACAGGCCACGGCAGCCCTCTATTTTAAACAAGCTACCGTTTTAGTCAGAAATAAGCGACAGGAATAACAATCTATTTAATAACACTCTCTAAATTAAAAGTGTGTGTAAAAAGGCTTTAACACTAAATTTAAGCTGGAATAGGGAGTAACACAGGCCTGAGGTATAAAAAACGATGGCCAGAAGCAAAAAACAGAACAAACTCTCTTAAACTGAGAGAAAACTACTTAAACACTAATTGCTAACTAATAACAGACAAAAAACAGCAACTATATTAATAACTAGAAGAAAAAGTTTATCAACTTAGCCAGAGCCAAAATGGAAACACCCGATCTGTTTAGCGGCAAACAAGATCTGGGGAGCTTTCCTAGGGCATGATGGGATAGGGATACAGCCATGAGCCAGTAGAAGACCTCAAGCTTTTGAAAATGGCCGAGTCGGAACCAAGCATCGGTTCCAAACCCCACCAGTTAAGAATGAAGGCGAGATAGGACATCACATCACATATTTTCTGAGTAAAAGAAGTCTATAATTATAATTATTGGCAGTATTTGATAAGTATAATTCACTACCTTTTCTCCAAAAGTCACTAGTTATAGGAGGGATTAAGAGGGACAGAGCTAAAATTTAAGTCAAAATCAGAGATGTGATGTCCATGAATATCAGAAAGGTATGATATGATAAAAAAATGCATATTGATGCAAAGCTTATTGTTCTATTAGCTTTCTTAAGAGAATTAGAGTAATATTTAAAATTGCCCCTGATTTTGGGCCTTTGTGCCCACATTTCTTTTGGCTGTGTCTCTGACTCTTGAGCAAAGAAGTGTTTTTTTACACTATTAAACTCTTACATTTTAAGTGATGACATAGATACACATACAATAAAATGAAAACATATTACCTTTCTTTTAACAATTATCCTTCACCCCAACATTACAAAATTGTTTTAATTCCTATCTTCCATTAAACCTCTCTCCTCCCCCTGAACTTTAATCATAGGTTCATAGGTAGGTACTAGGCTATCTGCCTGAGGGCATTTATAAGCCTAGCCAGAGTGTGTCGGCTTTCGCCACCTCATTGATTAATTAACTGATCCTCTATCAAGCAGAGCCAATGAAGTGATCCCAGAGGTGTATTTTCTGTTACCCATCCACTCGTCAAGGTTTGTCTTGAAGAGTGTTAGTGAGGGGCTCTGCTTGATGTAATTTGGAATTTTGTTCCAAAGCATGGGGAGTCTCTGTGACAGGAATCTATCCCTCCAGCATGTTCTATTTATTGTTGTGGCGAGGTTTAGCTCACTAAAGCGCGTGGCTCGCAGTGACTTGGATTTCTTTAGGTGGAGCATGTCCATCAATTCTGAGTTGGACATGGCTTTGTAAGTCAGGCAGAGATCACCTCTGAGCAAGCGATATGCCACTGAGTACAGCCAGAGTTTTTTCAGTCGGGCTGCGTAGGACATATGTTTGAGGCCAGTCTTCCTCTTGGTGAGGTACTTTTGTGGTCTTTCCAGATGTCGGAAGTGTCTTGTGAGGTACATCCCAAATGGGGCATTGTACTCTATGGTGGGTCTAATGAGCAACGAGTAGAGGGGCACTATAACCTCTTTATTTCTAGATGCGAACCCATTAGTAATTAGATGGGACACATAGAAGGATTTCCTAACTACTTTGGCAATATGATTGTCAAAGGAGAGCTTACTATCTACCTGGGTTTCCAGATCTCTTATTACCTCTTCTGTATTAAGGGTATAACCTATGTGGTAATTTGTGGGTGTTTTGTTTTTCCCAAATGGGCATTTTTTGGCATTTAGCTTTAGCACCAGGTGTCCATCTCAGTAAGGCCCTTTTGGAGGATGCCCATGTCAGCCGGAGAGTCAATTATGGCTCCCAGTTTGCAGTCATCAGCGAACTTGGTTAGCCATAGTCCTCCTGTGTTTGCCTGTACTTCTGAGAAGTATATGCCGAACAGTAGGGGTCCCAGGACCGAGCCTTGTGGGACACCACTTGTGACTGGCTTAGAGTCGGACCTGGAGCCCGCTATTCTTACCGTGTGAGTTCTGCCTGTAAGCCAGTTGGCAACCCATCTCGAGACATAGGGATTTATGTTCAGGCTGGTGAGTTTTTCTGTAATACCTGAGTGGGGAATGGTGTCGAAAGCCTTGGCGAGGTCAAGGCAGGCTATGCGAACCACCTTTCCCTCATATATGGCCTTGGTTACTGTCTTGAAGAAGTCAACCAGGTTTAGTAAGCATGATCTGACCTTAACAAAGCCGAACTGGGTTGGGTCAAGTGTTTGGAGGTTCCCAATGTCTTTGTTAGTGAGTTCCATGATGATGGGCTCCATAGCCTTGCAGACCAGGCTAGTCAGGCTTATGGGGCGATAGTTACCAGGGTCAGTTGTGGCCCCTCCTTTGTGGAGAGGAATAACTGTTGCTGTGCGCCATTCTATGGGCACATATCCTGTGGAGAGGCTGAGGTTGAACAGCGTGTTTAGGTGGGGGGTTAGTTTGTTCTGTAGTTCGTGCAAGACACAGCCTGGAACACCATCTGGTCCCACTGATGCTGTGTTTTTGGCTTTTGAAAGGGCTGTTTTCACCTGTGCATCTGTGATTTTTGGGATACTACACTTTTCCGGTATTGTTGTGGGTCCTTTTGGAAGTGAGAGGGGGGTGAAGTTTGCACTGAATCTATCTGCCAGGATGTTGGCAAGATCAGTAGGTTCAATATATTTTGTGCTATTTTGCACTAGTTCAGTGCATATCTGTGAGTTGCCACTTAGATTCTTAACATAGCTAAAGAAGGCTTTGTGGTTATCTTTTGAATCCTTGCCTATTTTCCTTTCGAAGTTAGCCTTGGATGATTTCATGAGAGACCTTAGTTTCTTACTGATACTAATCAGGGATGTCTTTCCTTCTGGGATTTGTTTTTTTTCTGAACTAGTTTCCTCCTTCTATTGTGTAGCCTGTTTATTGCAGGGGTCCACCAAACTGGTTTCCTTCTCTTAGAGGAGTGAGTCTTGGTTTTGCTAGAGATGGCACAATCCATGCATCCTTGTAGGTGCTCATAGAGTGCATTTGTAAAGGTTTCTGCATCTTGGGAAGCGTTATCCTTTAGCATGGGGGCTGTGAAACTTACCACCTCTGTTTAAAGTAAGGTGAAGTTTGCTTTAGAAAAGTTTTTACTGTGGTTTCCTTAGTTGGGGGTGGTGGGGGGGGTGGACATCCTGAGTGATTAGTTTATGGTCTGATCTAACCAATGAAGGTTGACCTCCACTGTGGAACACCTGTCGCCCATGTTGGTGATGACCAGGTCAAGTATGTTTTCACCTCTGGTAGGGGAGTTTACCAGCTGATCCATGGTGTTTGAGTTGATGAATTCCAGGAAGCGCTGGGCCTGGGAATTTGTACTTGAGTAGTTTTCCCAGTGAATGGTAGGGTAATTGAAATCGCCCAATATCAGGGTGCTCGGTAGGACCTTCATGTTTTCCAGTGTCTCCAGAAAGGTGGAGTGGTGGTCCTGAGTCATGGAGGGTGATCTGTAGCAGGCCACAATTTGTATTGCAGATTTGCCTGATGTTATTTGCACAGGGATGATCTCAGAGGTATCATGCTGCGCCACTAACCTGGAGGTGTAGGTATCCTTGATTAATATGGATACACCCCCTCCTTTTGTGTTTTGGTCCATGTTCTGTGGCCGAAACGTGTGACATGAGTTGTAGCCCGGTAGTACTGGGGTGCTCTCTGGAGCCTTGAAACAGGTTTCAGTTACTGCACAGATGTCGACACTCTCCATACTGAGAAGTGTTTCGTGCGAGTGCATTTTGAGATTTAAACTCCTGGCGCTGAGTAGCATAACCCTCAGTTTTTTGTTAATTGTGCTATTTATGGAGGTGGGTTTGACTTTTGAGCCTTGTCTAAAAAAGGCACTATGGGGGCAGCAAGAGCCTTGGCCAGTATTTGAAAGCCTAGGGGTGACAGGTGCAAGCCGTCTTTTGCAAAGCAACGCAGCTTGTCGAGCATGTCATCCCAGGCTGACAGACACTGGATCCCCTTTGAATGACACCAGAAGCTTAGCCAATTGTTGAAATTGATAATTTTTTCTTTATACTGCAGTATCATTCTTGGTGAGGGCAGGATGCTACTAAGGGTCAGGGTCATACCAGCCTGGGCTGCATGATCAGAGAGCTCTTCCATGTCTCTTTTCATGCAGTCCAGGGAGGTATGTCTCAGGTCATTCACACCAACATAAACAATGACAGAGTCATATTTGTACTTGTTCTAGAGTGACCTGAGTGTTTGTGTTATGTGGCGGATTCTGGCTCCCGACAGGCAGCTAACAGTAACCTTCTGCTTGTCCAGCCTAATGAGTGGGCATGCATTCTGCATGAGACAAAGACAGATACGTGTTTTCATTTCTTGATCTGATTTCAGATTCATTTTACCAGTCTGTATCTGCTTTAGGTAAGGTCTTTCAGCCTGTGCTAGTAATTTCAGTACATGATTGCACTTCATTTTTGCTGTTTAAGTGGTCTGACTGTTGTTATTAAACCCTAGTTTCAATTTTGTATACTGAGTGTATGTCAGACTAGTTTAGGCCAGTCAGCTCAGAGCTAAGGGTCACATTATTTTCCCTCCCACCCTGTTGTAGTTGTGTTCTTAAACCCAGAGTACCTGCTGTTGCCTGCCCCGTATGATAATTTAACAACATAATCCCCTCCCTCTCCTTGTTTATTGGCTGTTGACAATAAGCGCATAAGTATCATTTTGCAAAGTCTCTCCCCTTAAACTACTCACCAGGCTAAAAGACTTTTGATAAAATTGCTTAATATTGAGTGTACTGATACTGCTTGCACTGGTTTTAGCATCAAATCAGTATTTTTTTTTTACTATAATTAGTTTTCTGGTTCTTGCTGGTAGCAAAAGAAGGTTTCCAGGCTAGCTGTTTTGTATAGAAATTTAAATACTCAGTTGCAAGTTCACCAACACATTATTCTAAAACCAAACTCTTGAGTAGTTAGACTTACCCTGCCCCCAGAGTCATTCCTGTTGGTGTCATGGGCTAGCACTTCCCCACAACTTCTCTAAACAGGCTAACCAAGACAGGTATCTTGAGACAGTGTAAAAATTGTCTCATGCTGTCTGACAATCATCTATTACTCAAACAATATAATACAGTGTGTGTGTGTGTGTGTGTGTGTGTGTGTGTGTGTGTGTGTGTGTGTGTGTGTGTGTGTGTGTGTGTGTGTATATATATATATATATATATATATATATATATATATATATATATATATATATATTATCATTGGAGGCAAAAATTTCACACACTGTAAACTCAGACACCAAAATTGTCAGCAGTACACCACACATATCTCTCCAGGGCTATCAGAATAGACATAAGCAATCTATCATATGCTGAGGCTCTAAAGAATAACTTGCCTAAACCTCAAAGACTTCCAAAACACAACACAGGCACAAAGCACACTCAGCATATTAAACCTACTTCATCACATAGCACAAGGATTGGTGTCCCAAAGTCAGAGATGCTGAACCCATAAGGCAGGCATCAATCTAACCAGCTGACTCCATTGTAAGACAAACAAATGTGCCTTTTACCAGGCTGAGTAAGGAAAGAGTAGCGGTTTGTTCCTTAACTAGTGCCAGCATCTTTCATATCATGCATGTACTTAAGTCCTTGAATAACAAGTTCCAGTATGACTTTGTCATAGTTCATATAGTCGGGTCTATATTACATTGTCGAAAGGGGTATTTATCGAATGCCCTTTCATCGACACGTAAACACCGAACTACCAAAACTTAGAATGGCCACATAAGCAAATTTTTTCCCAGGGGAAATAAATCGCTAGGCCAGCAACAAAGAAAACAAACTGTCACACCCTATGAAGTGGGGGGGGGGCTTTGCCCACCACACCCCCTTACTAAATATATCAACTCCGAGATCACACTACAGTGGAGGAAAGGGCAAATTCCCGATGACGGCCAAGCGATTTTTTTCCCCCTGGGAAAATATTTGCTTATGTGGCTGTTCGAAGTATTGGTAGTTTGGTGTTTACATGTCAATGAAAGCACGTTCGATGAACAGCCCTTTCAACAACATAAATGGAACCCCATATAGTTCAGGGAGGTATACCTCAAGTCATTAACACCAGCATGAAGAGACATGTGATGGAGCTCTCAGACCATGTGTACAAGGCAGGTATGAGCCTAGTATTGAACAGTATTTTACCTTCTCCAAGGATGATGCCAAGATATGACCAAAAAATAATTGACTTCAATTGGCTCAGTTTTTGGTGTCATTCAAAGGGGGTCCAATATTTGTCAGCCTGAGAGAATATGATCGACAGAGCACATTGCTTTGCCAGGGATGGTTTGTATCCATCCCCTCTAGGATTTCAGTTATTGGCAAAGACATTGTCCACCTCCATATTGCCTTTTTTAGGCAATGCCAACCTGATAAATCTAGCAACATAACAAAACAAGTAAAAGAAAATAGGAAGGTGTTGCTGATCAATTCTAGGAGCCTGAAAATAAACTCCACTCCCTACAAGACCTTCTCACCCTGGAAGAAATTGTCATCTGTGTACTGACTGAGACATGGTTTAAAATAGCAGACAGTACTCCTGCTGTGCAGGGCTATGCCTTCCACACATTTAGACTGCACAGGAGAGGAAGGCAGGTGAAGGTGTCTCAGTCTTCTTCCAGAAGAGAGACACATCAAGGGCAGTAAAGTAGCAAGATGCACTAGAGCTTCTTCATGTCCAAAATAACCACCAGAAAGGTCCCGTGCCATATATTAGCTATCTTTACTGCTCTGTATGTGACAAAAGAAAGCCCCAACAGGAACTAGAATCACTCTGTATTAAACCTAATTTCTTAGGTGATCTACACTATCCAACTAAAGACTGGGAAACCTACACCACCACTAGTGCACAAGCACAGAGATTTGTGCACTTAGTCAATACAAATGCCCTGGAACAACTAGCCAGAGTACCCACTAGGGGAAATAACATCTTGGATCTTATCCTTTTAATATGGGAGCATCTTGCACCATCCCTTGTGTATCTTCATCACTTGTTAGGTCTAACACTAATGCAGTCTCCTTCAAAATAAAACTGAAGTCAGAGATCCCTTCCACCTAAGGTACCTTCAGAAATATCACAAAGACAAACTACCTACTCTTGAGTGATATATTGGCAAGCTTCAAATCCCCACCAACCCCAATTAACTCCACTGAATACACAGAAATATATACGACCATACTATACCAGCATGTGTACAGCTGTATAGATGCAGCTGTACCCTGTAGGAAAAAGTGAAAAGCAGACCCCAGAAACAAACCCACATGATGGAACCATAATATCAACAAGCTTTATAATAAAAATTTTGACCAAAAGTAAGAACAGTAATTCGCAGAATGTAAGAGTCCTTGTCACTGAAATAAACAAGCTCAGCAGCTTAATAAAATCTACCAAGACTGAGTTTGAGGCTAAAATTGCTACCCAAGCCAAAGACAATCACAAAGCATTTTTAGTTATGTCCATACTCTCAAAAGAACAATGCAGCAATGCACTGAGCTGATTGTGGTTGATGTTATCTACATAGAGGCTGAAGATATAGTGAATCTATTGGCTGATAAATTTTGCTGTAACTTTACCCCACTTTTCCCTCAGTCTTTTCTTCAAGATATACCTGTAACAGTCAAAATAGGGGAATCCACCTCCAACAGCAGACCTGTAACCAGTGGTATTCCACAGGGATCAGTCCTGGGACCTCTACTGTTTGGAATCTATTTCTCTGAAGTATAAGCAAAAACTAAAGGTCTGTGGCTGACAAAGTTTGCTGACAACTGCAAACTGGAGGTGGTCATAGAATCCCCAAAGGATGTCAACATCCTACAAGAGGGTCTTACTCAAATAAAGGATCGGTGTCAAAGTTACGGCCTTAAACTCAATACAAAAAAAATTATTATCATCCCTTTCAGTAAGAGTGATGTTCCTGCTAACTACCACATCAATAGAAACACCCTAAGCACACACTCAGTGGTGAGAAACCTGGGCACACAGGTTGACAGCAACCTTACCTTTGATCACCATGACTCCACAGTGGTAAGAAGGGCATTCTACATTGCTCCTCCTGTACTCTTCCCTCATCAGGCCAGTAATTGAGTACAATGCCCCTTTTGGTATGTACATTTCCAGGCACCTGCAGCAACTGGAGAGATAACAAAAGTTCCTCACAAGAAGAATTCAAGGTATTCAGTATCTGTCCTATGCGGATTGCCTGAAATCACTGCCACTTTAATCCATTTCATACAGACTACTCAGAGGTGATCTCTGTCTTGCGTATAAGACAATATCGGACTCTGTTTTATTGGGAAATGCTGCATATCCATAAGTACAATGGCTCATGGGTTACTCGCTCTAAAGACCTTAACCTGGTATATAACATTAATAGAACCTGCTGGAGAGACAGATTTGTCTCCCAGAGGTTACCACACCTGTGGAACAGACTCCCAATTCATGTTAAGTAGAACACCTCTTTGGCCCTCTTCAAGCACAATCTGGATGATTGAATGGATAACCATAAATTCACCTCAGGGGTTCCACCTTTGTCTCTCTTGGACAGGGACAATAGGTGCTGATCATGGAAACAAAGGCAGAACTTGACTAGGCTTGTAATGCCCTAGAGCCATTATCCTAGTAACGTTCTATGATCCTATGATGCTATGAACTCTCTCGCCTCCAGCTATCACACAAGACCAAGTCTTAAAAGTAGTATCAAAAGCTGAAAATATTGCATCGATGGGTCCTGACAATATGCCCGGATACATCTTAAATAGCATGAAGCATGATTTAGCCGCACCCTTAACAAACTGTTCAGTCTCAGCCTCCATGCAGATTTTGTACCAAGTGAATGGAGAACAGTTATAGTCATTCCCCTGCATAAGAGAGAACCTTCACAGACCCAAGGTATTACAGACCAATAAGTCTGACCAGCCTCATATGAAAAGCCATGGAAAGACTTATCATGGAATTAATCAATGAGGAAATAGAGAACATCTGAACACTGGACCCATCTCAGTTTGGATTCATCAAGGGCAGATCACGCTTACTCAACCTGGTGGATTTTTTTGGAAAGGTCACCAAAGTAATTGATGAAGACAGAAATGGTTCACACCGCATACCTCTACCTGGCCAAAGCTTTTGACACAATTCTCCACTCAGGCTTAGTAGAAAAGCTAAATAAACTGGAAAGAAGCCCCTATGTCACCAGCTGGATTGCCAACTGGCTAACAGATAGGATGCAGATAATCAAAATAAGGTAATTTACCTCCACAAATTGACCAGTCACCAGTGGAGTCACCCAGGGTTCTGTGCTGGGACCTCTCCCATTTGGCATCTACTTTTCTGAAGTAAAAGCCCATACCAAAGGGCTCTGGTTGATTAAGTCTGCAGATGGCTATAAGCTAGGAGCAGTCATCGAATTCCCAAATGACCTACCATCCTGCAGTAAGGCTTGTTTCAAATAAATAACTGGTGTCAAAATCATGGGCTAAAACTAAAAGCCAAAAATGCATTATTGTATTCTTTGGGAAGTCATCTACCCCAGAGAACTACCAGACTGACAATACCCCCCTAAGAGTTGACACAGTTGTTCTGGATTTGGGAACTTATGATGTGGACAGTGACATAACCTTTGACCAACATGTGTCTATTGCTGTAAGAAAGTCCTTTTATATTGTACAGCTTGTAAACAAAGGGATTGTGTCTAGATCTAGGGATGCCTCCCTTTAGTCAACCTTCATTAGGACAGTCATTGAATATAATGCCCCCTTTGACATGTATCTTTCCCGACACATGCAACATCTGGAATGCCAAAAGACATACCTTACTAAAAGGATATAAGGCATAAAGAAGTCCTACATGGAGCAACTCAAAGCCCTGTCACTATGCTCAGTATCCTAAAGACTGCTAAAAGTCTACCTGTGTCTGCCACACAAAGTATCCTCTGACCCATTACCGATGGATTTACTGCACATCAGCAAGCTAAATGGCATCAGAAATACTCGGTCTAAGGATATAAACATCTTCTGCAACATCAACAGAACAGTTTGGAGGGACAAGTATATCTCAGAGAGGAGACCGTTGCTGTGGAACAGACTCCCTATCCGCATAAAACAAATATCATCCCTGTCCATATTCAACAGCAGCTTAGATTTATATATGGAAAATAGAAAATGTACCCCACTGCCCTCTGTACTACCAGTGAAGAGAGGCAGCTCCAAAATGCTTTATCCCATGCAAAGGTCCCCTCAAATTATCTATAGTATGATCCCAGTTATTCTCATTAGGGATAATATATAATTATCAACCATGGCATTGGTAAAGCCAATTATAATCAAATGGGATAGATTATTTTGAGCACAAAAAGGGAAACTGGTTAGGCTTAAATGGCATGCAAGGACAACCGGCCTTGTACTTACCTATAAACCTATGTATTCTTCCCGCACATTCCATTTAGTTTTATGTAGTGTGCTCCTTCCCTTTTCTAAAGATTCCATCTCCACTTCTTTTATCTCATTTATAATATTCAGTATTTCAAGTTACAGTTTGCTTAGATTATGATTCCCATCATCTAGTAATTGCTTTTTTGGCAGCCATTAGCATTAAACTTGGTAGGCCTTATTATGTCTGGATAACTCAGAGCCTATATTCCAGCTCAAAAGAATAATTCCCTTTGTTATAACCATTTCCCCCCCCCAAACATTTCTGAGAAAATACTTTGTACGAAATTTTTAAAATATGTCAACACATTACATTCCCAAAAAATATATTCCCAGTTACCACTCCCTTTTCCATCATACCTCCAGCATTTGCTACCTACCTGAGGAAAAATCCCCTGAAGTCTGCTTGGGATATATAAATGCCTGTGCAACACTTTCAAGAAAATATTCTAAACCTTCAGAATTTTGTAGCATTTTGGGAGACATACTTATGTCCTCCCACTGTTGCTTTGCAAATTGCCTTTCTAGTCTGTCTTCAAAATCTTTTACAACCTTATCTTATTGTTTTTTTACACATTGTGCAATATCATATACGCCCTACTTACTATTCATTTTTAACAGAAAATACTATCCTAGACTAAATTAAAAAACTCTATCAGAGCTGGTCTTTCACTTGGCACTCCTTCATTCCTTTCCCTTTTTCAGTACTCTCTTATTAATGCATGGTATGGAAGGCAGTCTCTAACCTGCAGTCCAAACTTCTGCTTGGCCTCATCCCACTCAGTTACTTTTCCCTTTCTAGTTATTTACCCTCAGATACCTTTATTCCTTTGCTAATTGTCTCTACTAAATTCCAGCCCCTTTTTGTCTACTTTCTATACCCCTATTTGTTGCAGTTAACCCTACTGGTAAGTTCTTAAAATACTTTCTGCCACTTTATGAATATAATATTCTGTATAGTTGTTGTTCTCCTAAAGGACCTGCATCCAAAATCCTACTCTCTCCTTACTTCTCAACCCCCCCCCCTTCCATTTTATTATAATCTCTTTCCACATTGATTTATTATCTTCTACTTGCTGTTTCTATGAGCCTTAACTGTAGGTCTCTAAAGTATCTCTTCAAGTCAGGTAATCCTAAACTATCTTATTCAATGTGAAGAATCAACTTATCCTACTTAATGTTTGCCCTCTTCCCCTCCCAAATAAATCTTTTTAGGTCTTCATTACAGTCCACAGCTTTTCCTCTGCTGATAAAATATGCCTAACCTGAACATAAAACTAAAGGGATTAGAAACATTTTCACTGTTTAATCCATATCCATAAGCAAGAGCTTCCAGCTGCTCAATTTTTTGTTTTATCTTTTTTTTTTTTTAGTCTTTTCCCACATGTTTTAGCTGCCATAAAATGATCCCCTTCAATCTTTTTATCATTTGTATTAAATATGGGTATAGCTGGCCCAATTCATATGGGGATACATAGTTTACTGATATAACCTTTGTTTTATCTTCATTTATTTTATATCCCGAAAAGACTTGAAACTGTCTCAGAATATTCTACAACACTGAAATTACCTTTTTCTGGACTCATCAAGTAAAATATAATATCTTTGAATAAACTTAACTTTTCTTGATACCAGTTATACTGTCAACATAGCACGTGATTCTGGCCACATTGTCTCTACCCTACTTCTTGACCTATCCAAGGCCTTCGACACCATCTCACACAATCTGCTCTTAACTAAACTGTCAAAACTTAACCTCTCTCCCTCTTCCATAAATTGGTTCTCTAGCTATCTATCAAATAGACACCAAGCAGTAATATGTAAAAAGGCCACTTCCCCATTCCTTAGTACCCCCACTGGAGTTCCCCAAGGATCTATTCTTGGCCCCCTCCTCTTCAATATATTTGTCAATGACTTTCATAAATCTATCCCATTTGCAAACATCATCCAATATGCAGATGATTCTACCATTATCTGCTCTGCCACCTCATCCTCACTGCTCCAAAAACTTACTCAGGAAGCCTTTTCAATAACTGAACATTGGATGAAAATAAACCACTTAGCACTCAATGCCTCCAAAACAAAACTTATGGTATTCACCCCTTCCAAATCCACCTCCTTCAATACCAACTCCTTCTCAATTACCAGCCTAAATAACTCTCCCCTAGAACTAGTGTCTGAAACTAAGCTACTAGGTGTACTAATTGACAATCGGCTTAGTTACAATTCCCATCTACTACTAAATATTAAAAAAACCCATCAAAAACTAGGTATGCTCTACCGTCAGAACCAATACCTTACAAGCTCCTCCAAAATTACACTCGCTTCCTCTTTTCTCATCCCCTCCCTTCTCTATGGGGCTCCATTACTGACTAATCTTCAGACCTCCCTAAAAAAACAGCTTTCCTCTTGCTATAACAAAATAGCCAAATTCGCCAACAGCCACAGGTCCACCACCCACCATTGTTCTTCTCTTCAAAAATTAAATTGGCTTGAATTACCAAATCAACTCATATATATATATACAGCTGACTTTCGCTCACAAGCTCATTCTCAGCCCTTCTCTTTGTCCCTCCCTGTCTTCTGCCTTCAAAATGCACCTACCAAATAGAGTCCTAAGGTCTAACAATCAAAACCTATTAGAAGTACACAAACCATGTCATCCCCCAAGCAAACACTTACTATCTTTTAACCTTGCCCGTCTCTGGAACTCACTTCCTCCATCCATTCGTACCACCACTAACAAATTCATGTTCAAAAAATCTCTTCATATATATCTAAGGTCCCAATGGGATTGTTCTTGCTCCCTCCCCTCATAGATCTATGATATTCCATCCTCCCCTCACACTTATGACACATAACTCTACCTATTAAAGCTTATGTTCCCTCAGAATAGTTATTTTATAATGTAATTTTGTGTTTCCTCCTGAACAACTTCTCTGAATGCATATCTCATTACTGTTTTCAACTTATTCCTCATCAGATTGTATTATTTTTGAATGTTTCTTGAATTTTGAGCCTAAATGTTTTAATGTTTTATCTCTGCTCTGTATAATTATTATTGTAGCTTTTGTATGTACCTAATTTTTTGTCTGTATCGGAGCTTTTCTCCCCAGGACTCCATTGAAAACGGGTTCTTTTGGCCCAATGAACTATCCTGGTAAACCAACTGCAAATAAATAAATAAATAAATAAATAAATAAATAAATAATTGTGTGTTGCCAAAGAAAATGATATGGTTAATTATTATTTTAGTTGCTAATGGCTCTAAAGATAAAGTAAATAACATCAGAGAAAGAAGACACCCTTATCTGGCTCCTCTGTTCAAATACAGCTTGTTGGAGAAGAACCTTCCCACCTTAATATTTTCCACTGGCACTCCATATATCCTCCACATTCACCTTATTGTTCTGTTAGGGAAAGTAAATGCAACAATTGCCCTGCTCATAAAATCCAAGCTAACTTTATGAAATGCTTCTTTGTATCAAGCACCACCAACAATAGCAGCATTGTCTTACACTCTGCTTACCTCTGGATTATCATAGTTCTATTAATGTTGTCAATGTTTGCCTTCCCTCCACAAAACCACATTGATCTATATCTATCAATTTTGGCAAGTTGTTGCTATTCTCTTAGCTAGTGTAGACATAAACACTTTATAATCATGGTTTAAAATTGAAATGGGTCTATCTGAAACTGGGACTGAAGGGCCATTACCCTCTTTGGGTAATAAAGCCACCATAGCTTTCTTCCAAGATGCTGGCATCCTCATCCCCCTTGAAAATATTGCTAAACAACACCTTTTAGATCTTATTAATTTCATCCTCCCAGCTTGCAAATTTCCATAGCAATACCATCTGTTCCTGGAGATTTCCCTTTTGATTGATTATACATTACCATTTTTTATCTCGTTTATTCCTGTCTCAGCAATGAATTACTGAGCTTCATCTTCCTCTGGCTTTGGCATAATTAAGTTTTCCATAAATATTTCTATTTGTGCCTTTTTGTGGTTTGTAGTCTTCTGCTTTATGCAACATTTTATAACATTTCTGAAATATCTCTAATATATCTATAGGATCTCTGGTTATTTTCCTTGTTATGGGCTCCCTAGGTTTGGCGACAACCATTTATACTTTCTGTTGCTTAAGTCATTGTGCTAAAAATTTTTGTACTCTGGATTGGTTATCAAAATGGTTTCTTAACCGCAGCCTTTCAAAACTAATGAGTATTATCAAATGCTCCTTTATTTTCTCTTTATCACTTTGCAGTCATCCCTCTTTTTGTTCTGGGAAGTTTCCCCTTATTATGGAATTCTTTTCTCAACTCTTCTAAATAATTCATGTTACTTTTCTCCTGTATTTCTTTCTATTTTATTTCTGTCACATTGTAAACTCTATTTTCATTTTAGCCCACTCACTACAATCTCATCTGAAGAATTTTCTATTCTTCCATAATAATTCTCAGATCATTTTCACTACATAGTCATTAAATTCATCTCTGTTTAACAGATATGTAAGAAAGCACAAGTGTCTCATTTTTTACTTCATTATCCTGCATCTTTGTCTTAGCTTTTTTTTGTTCATGATCTGAAACAGTTATTGGATGTGTGTCAAATCTTTCAGCTAAATATACAAGCTTCTGTGAAGTATAACCATGATACATCATCAGTATTTCAGATCAAGTTCTATTCCCCCTTTAAGTAATATTCCCTGCTGAAAACAGCATTTCCCCCAAATTCTCTTAAATGCTATAATAGCTATTTTAGGTGAAATATAAATACATGACTGCATTTCCTTCTCCCTTGCCAATAACCCCTTTCTGCCACAAATCTGTCATTATTTTCTTTTTTCCACTTCTAACTCTACTGGGAACCATCAAGCAATCAGTATTACTACTCCTGTTTTCCCTTGTCCCTGATATTCTCTTGAATATCCACCCTTAAATCCCTTCTTTGTCAAATTCCCATGCTCATTTCTATTCAAATGTATCACCTGCAACATTGGTATTTGCACCCTACACTTCTTAAAATATTTCAGAACTCTGCAATTTTTGTCTACCGCAGTAAGTCTATTTACATTCCATGATAATATGCACAGAGTAGCTATTAAGACTGAAAGCTATTACTCCCACCTATTATAGACAGTTGTTTTGAATGTATATTTCCAGCTTTTAGTTTTTATTCATGCATTAATGTTTGGCAGGCTAATCTCTTATGTAATTACTTCATCTCATCACTATTTAAACCTATGCTAAATTGTAGTACTGATTGAATGAAATCACTCAAATAAATAAAAAAACTAAATAGGTTTTCAGAACCCTCTTATTCCCATCTAACATAGAACAAACACACATAACTATCCATTTCAAAAATCAAAATGTACCCATCTAGATAACAGCAGTTGTCCTAAATTGACAGCCACACCACAGGTATTACCTAATGTAAAATTATGATTACCTATGCTAAGCACATGTTAGAGCCTGTATTTCTAATTCTTGAGCAAAGAAAGTGCAAAACAGAATCCCATGACTGGTGTAACCAAAAACAAGCAAAGCCAAAAGCACCACTTTCCAGCAAAGATGAAAATATGATTAATTTACTGCTTTCATCCAATAAATCCACAAGACTTCAGAATAAACTCACATTGTAATGCACACAGTATTTAAAGCTTTAAACACACATTACATGACAGTCAGATGACCATAAGGACAAGGAGTCCATGCTACTCCCAGTCACCTGACTGTCAGTGGGGAAGAGAAGGCCAATAGGGATTCCTGGGCAGGGAGTAATCAGCCACAGGGCTCTCACTTAGCCCAAGAATACATGTCAACTACACTGCCAGAATGAATGGGTCAAATGGCTGAAGGTATAAGAGTCATCAAGCAAGGTGTCCTGGGAGGCAAAAGATATATTTTTGTGGGCTTATTTTTGTTCAGTAAACCAATAATCAGTGCACTCACTCACACAATGGAATACATATATACAGATGGAGAAAGTGTAACTCTAAGATAGCAGCTGAGAAGGTAAGTTGTGGTTCTGTCTGCAATATGAATCTGTTTTAGTACATTTCACAGTTGACAATACAATGGTGATTTCTACCAAATATATTCTTGTAGACCCTGTTTCCATGACCTTGTTGTAATTGGTTTAAAACCTGAAGATGCTCCATGTATGAAAGAAATGTATGGTACTAATGCATGTACGAAATCACATAAACAATAGTCCCATATCAAGATGGGATGCTAACAATGCATGAATTATTAATAGAAAGCCATCACTGCAGAATGTGGCTGGTGTCATCACCTGTACTGTCTCTGTCACTGTATTGCTACTCTTCCAGTTCATCTCTGAATACTGGACAAAAGCTGATTCCTTGGAAACTGTAACATCTCCTTTATATTTGCTTCATTATAGGCTGATGCTTAGATATGCAAGTTTAGAACACCAGTGGTGTTTTACAGGGTTCCTAAGTTTCAACGAATAAAATACCCTAAGTAAGCCATGGACAAATGGATGGTCACGTGGAGCCTAAAAACAGGTAAGGCTGCCTGAATACAGGTACGGTGGGATGCCGGTGAAAAAGCTGGGCTACCGGTAAAGCCTTTAGAAAGGCTGTGCGTACCCAAGTGCTTGTGGTTGATATAAAGGCTTCACATTCAGATCGTAGTTCTGGATGCATCTTTGATTTCTAGCTGCCGCAACAGTGGCACCTCTCACCAGGCGACCTGACCAGCCAGAACTACGATCTGAATACGAAGCCTTTATAAAGGCTTTACTCAGCCTTCAACCACAAGTGCTCAGGTACGCATAGCTTTTCTAAAGGCTTTACCAGTAGCCCAGCTTTTTCACTGGCATCCCACCGTACCTGTGTTCAGGCAGCCTTACCTGTTTTTAGGCTGCACATGACCATCCATTTGTCCATGGCTTTCTTAGGGTATTTTATTTGTTGACATTTTTCCTCCTCTGCATAGGAGCTTAAATACCCAGGTCCCACAGATAATCATTTACCTGAGGGTTCCTAAGTTTGTAATAGAAATGCATGAATCCCCACTGAGACTCTACAAATGCCACACAGTGAAATATGAATTGTTTCATTACCTCCCAGGAAATGTAAAATTTAGGTTAAGTGATTGTACCTTAAGTCAGACATGATATTGTGCATGAACAGAAAGACCAGGCTTGAATAGTAGAAGGAGGTTTAAGTGTCTAACTGCAGCACAATATTTATCATATAGCATTACCTCACTATAATAGCCAAACTGCACTAAAACTTGGTGTAAAAGTAAAGGTATGTATTGTTCCATGTTCCTTGTTTGAGCAAAACAACAGTGCATGTGTGTGTGTGTGTGTGTGTGTGCGTGTGTATGTGTGTGTGTGTGTGTGCGTGCCGGCACAGAAGGATCACCAGCCATAAGTCATATACTGGCTTGTATGATTCATGTGGCTGCTCCCTTTTCAGGGTCAAATAAAACATCCCTTCACCCAGTCAGCAGCATATGACCACTCTTCATCCAGTCATCAACGTATAAGTAATGTGGTTTCCATCATCCACTCTCCCTCCACCCATGCTGTATGGATCTACTTTTAAATCAAATCATGAATCCCACAACACCAAACAGCATATTGCTGAAAATAACGAATACTTAAAATCCCAAAGGGCCAATTTTTCTCAAGGCATGTAAACACTTGCCCAACACGTAAAATAACCACACCGGAATATGTAAAAAACATCTAAATGGGGGGCTGCATCCTCCCAACCCCTAACTAGATATACCAACATGGGGAAATTTGCCCTTTTCCCCACTGTAATCTGATTCCAGAGTTGGTATATATAGTTGGGGGGTGACCTTTTAGAGCTGCTTTCTGATACCTGCTCCATTTTGTTTTCTGTTTTAAGAAATCTGATTGGCCTGCTGCTTTTGTTCTTTGTGACAGGTGGACAAAAATGATCTAGGCTACACATTTCCCATGTTTTTTTCATTGGTTAAATTGTCTCTTGAGTGATACTTAAATATTCAGTAAAATTCTGGGATTCTGTCTTTGAAAAGATTTGAAGCCTGCATAAACTAAAGCACTGCTGGTAATTCCCTGCTGGATGAGAAAACCTATATTTTTTTGCAAGTGACCTTTTAGAGCTGCTCTTTGATATCTGCTCCATTTTGCTTTCTGTTTTAAGAAATACGCTTTTGTTCTATGTGAGAGGTGGTCAAAAATTATCTAGGCTGCACATTTCACATGTTTTTTTTTTTTTTCCATTGGTTAGTCTCTTGAGCGATACTTAAATATTCAGGGAAATTTTGGGCCTCCGTCTTTGAAAAGATTTGAAGCCTGCATAAACTAAATCACTGCTGGTGATTCCCAGCTGGGTGAGAAAACATATATTTTTGTCTGTGACCTTTTGGAACTACTTTCTGATATGTACTCCATTTTGTTTTCTATTTTAAGAAATCTGCTTGGCCTGGTGTTTTTGTTCTGTGTAAGCAGTGGACACAAATTATCTGGGCTGCGCATTTCACATGTCTTTTTCATTGGTTAAATTGTCTCTTGATTGATATTTAAATAGTAATTGAAATTCTGGGCCTCTGCCTTTGTCTGAAAAGATTTAAAGCCTGTATAAATTAAAGCGCTGCTCCATTTTGTTTTATTTTAAGAAAACTGCTTGGCCTGGTGTTTTTGTTCTATGTGAGAGGTAGACACAAATTATCTAGGTTGCACATTTCACATGTTTTCTTTTTCATTGGTTAAAGTGTCTCTTGAGTGATACTTAATTACTCAGTGAAACTCTAGGCCTCTGTCTTTGAAAAAATTTGAAGCCTGCATAAAATGAAGCACTGCCAGTGATTCCCTGCTGCATTTCCCACCCACCCTCTGTTGATCTGCTTTTTAAACCTCATGATTTTAAGCTGTCCACCCCTACTGTAAATTGAGCTTAATAAGCTCCTTCCTTTATAAACTGCTGTTGATATCCTGAATTATTTATTTGCCTTTCCTTGTGCTTATATTGAAAAAAAGGGCATTTTGCCTCTCGTCTGTTCTACTTGATCTGACTTCATTATCTAGGTAGCTGTTGGATAAAGTAGTGTATTTTTACACTCTAGCAAACAATTGTTTTTACACAAAAGAGTGTAGTGGATTTTCCATCTATTGCATTGGAAGGAAGCCTGGTCTCTTGAGGTTGGGGAAATGCTTGGAATTTCTAAATGTAGTTTGATTGGCTGAAGGGCTTATTAATCAGCTTATCTTGTTTTAGTTCCTTTATAAATTATTTACACCTGAGTCGGTCTTGGCTCATTTATTCAAAGCAAAGTACCTTTATTGAATAAACACACTTTTATAAGGTGTTTAAAGTACACTGATCTATCTATATCTTTTAAGTTTGTTTGTGGTAGCATTTCACTCCAGACAGTTCTTTACAGTGCTTTTGCATTGGGAGGACTGGCATTCTTCATCTGGTGGCAGTACATGTTTTCCTGGTCAATCTGAGCTGAGAAACACACAAAAGGGCTCTAAGTATTTTCTGCACTTCTCTGCACTTGATTTGCACTCTTCTGATATGAAAATAGTATAGACTAGATTCAGACCTGCTGAATCTAACCTGTTATTGATGCACTTGAGCACGAAACCAGCTATCTTACATTAAGAAGGGCTCCTATGCACCTTTTGTGGCAGAAGAGTGTAGATCCAGCTTTGTCTCAGCTGGGGATTGCTGGAGGAAGGTTCATTGTGCGCTTTCCTATTGGTAGATTAGCTTAAAAGTGTTTTAATTTCACCTGTATTTAAGCCTCGCATTTTCACATTGCAGTGAACAGAACAACAGGGGTTTGGGGTGCCCTGTATAGTCACAAACACCTTGAAAATTCAATTTTTCCCTATGCATCTGTCAGTGGAACCCTCCCTAGCTTCCCTACTATATTACAGTTGCACTGAGCAGCGTTGCCACACTTATCATTCATAGCCTTCATTAGAACAAGCACCTTTGTTATTTCTAGCACTAAAACTGGTCAAACTAGCCCACTCCCTTCCCTAATAGTACATACAGTAAAGACCTGTTATAATGGACAGGCAGTTTCCCATAATTTCACCAGCCAGCCTGATTGATGTGGGCATCCTGAGGCAATGTATTAATTGCCTCATGTATACTGGCAACCACTTATTCCTTAAACAAATAAATACCCTGTGTGAGAGATGTAATTACAATATGAAACCGGAATAAATTCTTTTACATAATAACAAACTGGACACCAAACAGGTTGTCAGCACACACACTTCACCTCTCACAAAAATGAGGTCATGACACATAAACCCACATACACTGAGGTACTCACTAGAAGCCTACCAAAAGATCAGAGACATGCCAAATGTAAACCACTTGAACACACTGCTATGCAAATAGAAACCACTACACTTAATAATACATATACCAGTGTCTCAGCAAATAATCCCCTAAGGATAAACACCTCAAAACCTAATGTATTGGTCATAGGCTGTTCCATAGTGAGACACAGACATGTCCCCCTCACCAGGCTGGACAAAGAGAAGGTCACAGTCAGCTGCCTGTCAGGTGCCAGGATCTGTCAAATCACACATGCACTCAAGTCATTAAGTGCCGTTATGAATCTGTCATAGTCCATGTTGGGGTGAATGACTTGAGAGGAACTTCTCCAGATTACATGAAGAGAGATATAACTGAACTCTCAGATTATGTGTCCTAGGCAGGTATGACCCTAGCCCTAAGCAGCATTCTACCTTCACCCAGGATGATGCCACAATATAAAAAAAACATGATTGACCTCTACAATTGGCTTAGCTTGTGGTGATAGTTCAGGGGGATCCAGTATCTGTCAGCCTATGAAGACATGGTCAACAGACCACATTGCTTTGCCATAGATGGTCTGTACCTGTCTCCCCTATGCTTTCGGATACTGGCAAAGGCACTTGCTTCCCCCATAATGCCTTTTTTAGATAATGTCAAAACAACAACATTTCCAATGTAACAAAATCCACTCAAGACAAACTCAAAGTTCTGTTGCTTAATGCTAGGAGTCTAAACATGAATCTGCACTCCCTGGTAGCACTCCTCACCTTGGAAGATGCTGACATCTGTACAGTCAGTGAGACATGGATCAAGGTTGTGGACAGCACCCCAGTTGAAATGAGCATGAAAGAAACAAAGGCGGAGGTGTATCCATGTTCATTAAAGCCAAGTACACCTCAAGGCTGGTCAAACAGTAAGACTTTCTTAAACTATGTCATGTCCAATCAACTATAAGCAAAATACCCTATCACATTATTGCTAGCTATAGGTCTTCGACCATGAACCAAGAAAAGCACATCGCCTACCGGGACTTACGGGAGTCACTCACCATGCAACCCAATACCTTAGTCATGGTAGATTTCAACTATACTTCCATCGACTGGTTGATATACATGAGGACAAACATGTTCACCCAGAGATTCCTGGACTTTGTCAATACAAATGCTCTGGAACAGATAGTCTACACCCCAACAAGGGGTTCAAATGTCTTAGACATAATACTCACCAACATGGGGATCACTACACTCCCCCTCGTGTGATGCCCTCCCTATTAAGGTCAGACCATAAATTAGTTTCATTCAAAATAACTATTGAACCTGTCAACACCACAGAAACAAAAAAACTAAAAAACTTTTGCAAAGAAAAATACAGCCTACTAAGAGATGGTATAAAAGTTTTATACCCCCCCCCCCGCGATCACAGACAGCAGTGACTCCTATGTAGAGGTGTACACAAATGCCCTGTATAAACGGGTCTATATTGAATCACTGAATGCTTAAAAATGCAAACGGTGATTGATTGACGCTATGTAAGCGAAAGCTTACAATGTCGAAGTGTCAGAACATTATATTAAGTGGAGGGCTTCACCCCCCACACTCCCCCTACTTAAACATACCAACTCCGAGATGGCACTACAGTGCCGAAAATGGAAAAGTACCAAAGCGGCCAAGCAAATTCTCCCAAGGAAAGAATTTGCTTAACAGCCGCTTTGATATTTTCCATTTTCTGCCTTTTAAGTTCAACCAAGACACATTTGAAAGAATGCATCTTCGGTCTTCTAATATAGACCCGTATAAACACTTAAGCAACTGTATAGACTTGGCTGTGCCTGGCTGGATTAAAACCAGGTCTTCCGAAAAAACAAGCCACGCTGGTGGACCTCAAGTATAAACAGATTATATAACAAAAGGAAAAAGCTGATGTCTAAGAAGAAGAGGGAACTGACTCAGCAGAGGAAGACTTGCCTCCACAGCTTGAACAAGCAAATCAGAAATCTTGTAAAGTCATCTAAAGTTAATTACAAAGGTAAAATAGCATCCCTAGCTAAGGATAATCATAATTCTTTACATCCAAAATCTAAAAAGAAATGCCCAGCTATGTGCAAAACTGGTAGTAGATGGTACCACTCATACTATAATGGAGGAAATTGCCAACCTGCTAGCTGAAAGATTTGGCACTTCACCCCACTGTCCCTACCAGCCATACTTCAAAGCATACCTAACACCAGTCCTCTGCCTAGTATCTCTAGAGATCAGGTCATATCTGTGCTCTCCAATGCCAAAAACATGGCTTCAAAGGGACCAGATAACACCCCAGGTTGTTTATTAAGCAATCTAAAAACAGTACCTATTGGATCCATTTGGCATTCTCTTTAACCATAGCCTGAGAACTGGCTTTGTTCCAGCAGAGTGGAGAACAACTACAGTAATCCCCTCGCACAAAGGGGTGCAATCAACCGACCCTGGGAACTATAGACCCATAAGTCTAACCAGCCTCATCTGCAAGGCATGAAAAGAATCATCATGGACCTTATCAACAAGGACATAGGTGACCTTCAAACTCTAGAGCCAATCCAGTTTGGCTTCATTAAGGGTAGATCATGCTTATTCAACCTAGTAGATTTATTCAAGAAAGTCACCAAACCCTGGGTGAAGGTAAGACAGTGCATACTGCCTATTTTGACCTAGGGCAAGGCTTTTGACACAATTCCCCGCTTGGGTATCATTAAGAAACTCTCCCAGCTGGGGAATAACCTTTACATCACCAGATGGGTAGCCAACTGGCTCACTGACAGAACATGTACTGTCAAAGTTCATGACTCCACCTCTACCAGTAGACCTGTCACTAGTGGCATACCACAAGGATCTGTGCTGAGCCCTTTACTGTTTGGAATCTATTTCACAGAAGTTCAGACTAAATTAGATGGCCTTTAGCTTACCAAGTTTGCTGATGATTGCAGATTGGGTGCAATCACTGAGTCCCCCAATGATGTTAACATATTACAGGAGGGGCTAACACAGACAAATAACTGGTGCCAAAACCACGATCTAAAACTAAATGCAAAAAAGATGCATTATTATCCCCTTTGGCAAAGCAGAATTCCCTGCTAATTATAATATTGATAGCATCCCCCTAAGTTCAAACCCAGTGGTGCGAGGTCTGGGAACACAGGTAGATATCAATCTGAACTTCAACCACAAAGTTTCCACAGTGGTAAGGAAAGCCTTCTAAGTTGCGCATCTCAAAAGTATGGGCATCGCATCCAGATCTAAGGAAGTTATAACTCCACTGTACTCTACCTTCATCACACCATTAATAGAGTACAATGCTCTCTTCTGAATGTACCTCACCAGACACCTGCAGCAGCTTGACAGAACAAAAAGGTTTCTCACCAAGAAAATACAGGGCTTCCAAACCATGGCTTACATGGATAGACTGAAAGCCTTATCACTGTACTTTCTATCGTATGGACTGCTGAAAGGCGAACTGGCCTGGCCTACACAGAAGTCTCTGACCCTGTCCTGATGGATATGCTGCACATCTGTAAGTCAAATGGCACAAAGGTCACTATCTCTCTCTAGGGATCTTAACCTAGCCTGTGACATTAACAGAACAAGCTGGAGAGACAGATATATATCTCTCAGAGACTGCTGCTACTCTGGAAAAAACTTCCAATTCAAGTAAAGCAGAGCTTCTCACTGAATCTATTCAAGCACTACCTAGACAAATGGCTAGGAGACAGCACATTCACCATGGGGGTGGCACCTATATCCCTCATGCACAGGGGTAGTCGGTATTTATCATAGACTCGCTCTGTGTATTATGTCCATCTAACTAAGGACAATTGAGGCAAATTGGAATCAACATGGCTAGGTTTGTAAGGGCTCTAGGGCCAGTAGCCTAGTAACCTCCTATGAACCTATGAACAACTATATATACATATATATATATATATATATATATCTATACATACACACGCACACATATATGTGTATATATACATATTTATATATATATATATGTATATATATATATATATATATATATATATATATATATATACACACACACACACACACACACACACACACACACACACACACATATATATATATATATATATATATATATATATATATATATATATATATATATACATATATTGAACTGTAAACTGTCAAAAAGTTGTCCAAACACTTATAAATCCATAAAACTTTTTGGACATGAAAGAAAAATCACTTCACTTCATGTAAAAGCTTTGAAATCTTTTAATCCAGCAGTAAAATATGTCCACCAAGACAACAGTATAAGAAAACTCAAAAAAATGGAGAAGTTTTCTTATACTGTTGTCTTGGTGGATGTTTTTTTACTGCTGGATTAAAAGATTTCAGCTGCTGGATTAAAAGATTTAAAAGTTACTACACGAAGTGAAGTGATTTTTCTTTCATGGTCAAAAGGTTTTATGGATTTATTTATATCTATCTATAAATATATATATATGTATTTTTTGTTTTCTAGTCTTAGAAAACTACCTAGTATAATCAATAAGTGGCTGATACTTTTTCTGATGGTTTCTCTCACCTTTCTGTTCTGTCCAGCTCCGTTCGCCCTGTGGGCTCACGCCGCTCCCCTACTCTACCCCCAATTCCCACCCACCCTCAGTGCTCCTATATTTATTCTCCTCTAGAAATCCCTCACTCTCACTACCAGCCAATCCTTGAACACTTTTGTTCCACCCCTTCCTCCATCCTACCTGACTATCACTATTACACCCCCACCCACCTAAGTCTCATTACCTTCTTCTCTACTACATCTGACAGACTCCACCTACCATGCTTTCTCTTCCACCTAAAATCCTTATTTCCACATCTTTCCTAATCCTTCTTCTACTACCTCTATACCATGCTACCTCCTATACAAACTTCCATCTACACCCTCCCCACCTCCCCCTCACAACACACTTCCACAACATTTTTGCCTCCTTAGTTCCCTCCCACCCACCCTATTCTCCAGTTAAAAGTAAAGCTTTTCCCAGTCCCAATTAAATACTACAAGCCAAAACCTACTCACTGCCAGGCACAACTATCAAAGTACAAACCAAAGATACTTATTCCTTTTCTCACTTACCTTTGCTTAGCCAGTGACATTCACCCTAATCCAGGACCGAACTTCTCTCCAACAAACTACCCTAGCACCAACAATAAATCCACCTGTAAATACCTCAAATTCCTCACCATCAGTACCCAAAGTTTAAAAAATAAATTAGCTCTCTTTCATGCCTGGCTCAATCACATATCACCTGACATTGTAGCCATCTCAGAAACCTGGTTAAAACCTCATATAAGTGACTCCGAATTCCCTCACCCTGGATATCAGTCTCTTAGATCTGACCGCTTAAGTAGGAGAGAGATGGTGGTGTAGCATTAATGTACTCCAACCAGTTGTCCATTACTCCATATCCTAATCCTATCCCTTCTTTCAATAATGCTGAACTTGTAACCGGCCTACTAAAAATAAATAACCATAAAAGCATCTGCTTCATTTCCCTCTATATTCCTGCAAGTAACAACACCACTACCCTGGAAGACATCCTCTCCTGGACCTCCTCTAATATTAAGCTAGAAACCTACATATTGGGAGATGTAAATATTGATTGGAACAAAATCAATAACCCTAATCCCACCATGTCAATCAATCTATTTAACTACACCCAACTTAATAACTCCATTACTAGGCCTAACAAAACCAACCCCCCTGGCTCCATACTAGACTGGATCCTAGTATCTCATCCTAATAAAGTCATAAAATCTGGTGTAATTCCTGACCCATTAGGAGACCACCTCCCAGCCTTCACCCATCGAGCTACCCAAACTTCCCCACACTCCCACTACTTCATTCATACTCGTAACCTCTCTAACTTTAATCCTACTACTTTTTTAGACTCCCTTATGCAAACTAATTGGAGCCCCCTAAAAACTCTTCCATTAGAAGCAGCCGTTGAATTTTTCATTTCAACATTCTTAAATGTCCTCAACTCCCTAGCTCCAATAAGAACAAAAAGAGTAAAAACTAAGACCGCCCCATGGCTTACCAAAGACACCAAAAAGATTATGCTACAAAGAGATAAAACCTGGAAAACATACCTCCAATATAAACAACCTGAAATCTTACTTAAATATAAGCAACTAAGAAACCTCACCAAAAAACAAGTCATTA